>NW_026462636.1:0-5968 GCF_021730395.1 Mercenaria mercenaria
AAGTTCAAAAAGCATCACAGTACCTTTCCCGTTATCACCACTCTTTGAAAAAAAACGACACCGCTCTGATTGGCTTCTTTTTTTCCTAAATGATTTTGACCGTTGTACAAACATCTATGTTTCGAGACCGCTCAAAAGAAAGGAGGACGAAAATTGAATCCTTACATGATATATTCTTCAAAAATCAAGAAAGATGTAAAGAAATGTATGTAACTGCGGACGCTGGTCTGGGAAAAAGCGTTTTCTGCAAACGGCTAGCAGTGACATGGTGCCATTCTCATCAACCAGCGAAAAACAGTTATTTCGCAGAGCAGGATTTTCAAACTTTGCATGAGTTTGAGTTTTTCTTTCTTATTCTACTTAGAGACACGTGTAAATCCGAATGTGAAATTGAAAAAATGATACAAAAGCAAGTAATATATCACCTAGACCATTCAAGTCTTTACACTGTCGATGTCGTTGAGGAAGTGCTAGGTCGAGAGTCGTGTTTAATTATTTTAGATGGGCTAGATGAGTGGACACATCCGCAAGGAACGCTCTCATGCCAGGCTGGGTGTCCTGGCATTCCACATAGAAAATCTTGGGAAAAATCGTCTGTGTTAACCACTACTAGGCCTTGGAAATTGAATGAGCTGAACTTGAAGGCAAGTCAGAGAGACCATATAATTCAAATAGAAGGATTTGATAGTGAAACAATCAGTAAATTGACTACAAATACAATAACAAAGTTGCATGATGACGATAGACAAATTGCAAAAGTTGCAGATAAATTCAGCTCTGAAATTCGGAACAAAAGTATTCAGTTATTTACAGCAGTGCCTCTTGTTCTGACATATCTTATTTGTTTATGGCATGACGGGCAATCTTTCGGACACTCTAAATGTGACATCTATAGCAATCTGATAGGGTTACTGCTGTATCAAGCGGAGCAGAAAAATGAAGAGTTTGAGTCATTAGATAAATCATCCAACAAGAAAAGAAAAGCTGACACGCCAAAATCCATTGCAGAGAATGAACACTGTAAGAAATACTACACGTTTCTTTTATCATTAGGTCACTTAGCATTTACAACATACTTCGCTTCCAACAGGGAAAACTCATTCGCGTTTGAAAAGAGTATTGCTAAAAGTATTCTTACATCAAAGCAGGTGGAGTTTAGTCTAAAAGCAGGATTTCTCACACAAAACAAAGTTTTTGGACCAGCTTTATCTCGTGCAACAAAGATGTCGTTTGCAGATCAAACATTTCAGGAATATTTTGCTGCTCTTTACATGCAGTCAGTAAATATTTTTTCTGATGTAGTGAGCGAGGTAACTGCAGTTTGTAATTCAGTAGACAGTATTCTTACAATGTCAAATGTCTGCATTTTTCTTAGTGGACTTTGTCCGGAGAAGGCAAGTGTTTTGTCAATGAAATTATGTCATTTAGCTACAACTTCTGACATTGCAAAAGGGTACAGAAGCGATATGGGATCGTGGAACTATTTTATTGGCTACAACAAAGCCATGAAGGCTTATCAGAAAATGCATGTGGCTTGCGTGGAAGAATTCAAAGAAAATTTTACGGAAGGTCAAAAATCTATTCGTATTTATTTAGAAGATTTTATTATTGACGCAGACTACACAGACGAGAAATATTCGGAATTTCTTCAGAGGCTAGTGAAAATGAACAAGTCACTTATCAAATCTATTAAAATACGAGATATAAAAACAAAAGAAACTTTTCATTCAGTTGTAAGCTTGTTAATATGTAACAAAGTAGATGCACTAGAAAAAGTAGATATAAAGTGTGAAATGGAAAATGAAGATCTAGATAAACTCTTGGCAAGTTCCGAAAGCAGCCTCAAATGTTTTATTTTGAAGGGGGGAATGTGTGAGGATGACAAATGGATAGACAGATATATATCATTATCTGATAAAACGTTTGCTACGATAATCAATGCGCAGCAGCTAGAAGAGTTGTACCTGAGAAATGTTAACCTGACTCATCTCCAAATTGAACATCTTGTGAGCTACGTTGCGAATCAACGAAGCATGAAGCATATTGGGATTTGTTTTATTAAATGTACTGACCATGCTGACTCGTGTCCTGGTGTTGTGTTTGATCTCAATGGACATACGAGGCTGAAAATGCTAGAATTAGGTGATGTTCCGTTTGTAAACGTGTGCGTCAGTACTGAGGCGCTAGAAGTGTGCTACGTGGGCCCTATGTTACTAGAAGGTGCTCTGACATCCCTCCTATCCGGTATTTCGAAAGCCCCAAACCTGAAAGTGTTGTGTAGTGGGTTCCTAAAGGGGGCCGACGTTGAAGACCTTATTGAACGTATGCCCGAGTTCTTCAATGCAGAGCAGGTTTGGTTAACTGAAATGGATCTGGGCGAGAGCAAATTTTTGATAAATCAAAACAATGTCTCAGTTGAAAGCTTTTTAATGATCAAATTGAAAATGACATGTAATACTTTTGAGAGACTGATAGCGTCATTAAAGAAGGCCAAACGAAGTGTTAGGGTTGGCCTGTTTGAATGTAATGTTACTCCAAAAAACAAATTTGAGGCAGCAAAAGTATGCATTAGAAAATCGGAAAAATTTATAGTAATTTTAGATGGGAAGGATGACAAAAATCGTAGTGAGTTCCTCTTTCGCACAATAGGTGAGACTGAAAGGTAAGCTCCTCAAGCTTAAGAAGATGGGTAAAGGTTTTATCCTTTCCAAGTTTTGTTGAACTCTGATACAGGAATGGAAATTGATCTTAGTGAACACAGCTTTTTAGTATCAGATTGAAGAATACTAGTAGAGTGTAACGCATTCATGTTGATATACTGATTGTGAAATCCTAATTTATATTTGCTTGATTCGAGATTGTTATTTTGAATGTCATCTCAGTGTTGTTATATTTTCTAGTCCTTCGGGATCATTGATTTCTACTCATTTGATTTGAAGATTGAATAATGTTTAAGCTGGTGCTCGGGGGCGGGGGCAGTGTTGCATTTTCCATTACTGCTCATGAACAGACTCAATTAAACCAAGTTTGCATTTTTCACTGTTTGCCTGGTTCTCGGTGCTTCCCAGTGATCTACTTTCCATAGTTTAAACGTACTGAACCTCCATAAGTTTTTTATGTTAGATAAAATTATACGGCAAAATACAAAATGAAGTCTGAAGTGAGATATTTGAATCAGAAACTTTGGTGACAGTTTGTAGTCAAAATCAGATGTTTTGTTTTTACCATATCAAACACATTTAACGAAACTTCTAACGGCTCCTCGACATCTTTTTCAATATCGTTCATATATTAACTGTGCACATTAGAAATTTTCAAATTTTTAGAACAGTTGTGATCTTTTTAAATTTATGTTACAAACGTGTGAAATTCAGACAAGAAAATTTTGGGGGCGGGGGGAAATAAACGTCATTTTCCTGTTGATATCAATCTTTATGAATTATATTCGCTCATTTTATAAAAACCCTTCTTGTGTGTGTTTTTGATTTTTTTAAATGGGCAAAGGTTGTAAAAATGCTGAAATGAAACCTGTGCGTTGATTTTGTAACAACTTTGAAACCTTTGTTAATTTTATATTTCTCTAAATGTGTAAGAAATTGTAATAGATGTACTTCTTTATGAAATATATTAGTACATGATAATTTCATGATAAATGTCATTAAGAAGGCAAGCAGTTAGTACGAGGAATTGATTGGAGGTCTGCTTGTTGTTAATGATGCTCATGATGACGATAATAGAAAAGTATTACTTTGGTAATTGCTGTAAATGTGTTTACTTTTTCATTCATGTATAGAATGCTTATTATCAAGGGCGTTTTTGATGAATATGGCGGTGCCAAAACCTGCTTCTGGTGACGATAGCATTGATGCACGCTATGATGAATTATTAGAAACTACATGCTGATAAAGATTGAACAATATTATGTCCTGTTGTAGTTGTTATTGTTGTTTACCTTTATTGTAATGAATGATGGTGATGATGATGATGATGATGATGATGATGGTAATAATGAATATAACGATGATCGTGATAACGGTAACGATAACGATAAGAGTCGCATTGCTGTTTATGAAAACTGTATGTTTTTTTATTATTATTTTCGTATAGATAATAAATTTGTGATGACAAAAGATTGATTAAAGCAATTTTATTTTGTTTAAAAGTGAGCCTTCAGTTGCATGCAATCAGCTTATAAATCATCACCAACATTTCTTCAAAAACAAAGTGTTCACGGTCAACTTAGCACTACATGCATTATACTCAAAAGCTCGTAATAGGTACTTCCTCATTGTTATAATCAGCGTTATAGGTACTGGGCACTCTTCCCTGATTTCATTATTCCAACAATCACCATTCTTATTATTATTAGAACAACAACAACAGCATAAATATTAACAGGAAACATTACAAAATTATTGCTAAATTTTGTATGCATTTGTTTCACCATTTTTTTTTTCATGTGTTTGGATAAAACACTATATTTAAACTGACTTCAAGGACCCACCAAATTCACACTCCATCACTCCACTCCATATTTTGTAATATACCGAAAACAGATCAGGAAAAGATAATCGATCGTTCTTCCCTTTTGTGTTTATGTGCATTAATGTCCCATTAGCTGTGTTTTTCACGTAGTAATTGTATATCATTATGAGCATGCCTGCTGATAAGAAAACTAAATAACTGTATAAATATTTGCTATTCTGTTTATATTTCAATCTACATAGTTGTACTAAAATAAGATAATCATCATACGAGGGATCCTACAAACGGTTTAAAAATATCTACATTTTTCCATTCTCCGATAATGAATCAGAAAAAAAAACAGTTATATTGATTTACGTTGTTTAAACACCAAAGTAGACAGTATGCTAAAAAGGGAAAGCATAAACACTATAGCCTGATTACGTAAAAATATGTTGATTCTTATTTGTTGCACTTGTGGTACACAGGAACACCAAATAATATAAAAAACGAATTCGTAATACATACAGAAACTAAATATAATAACTTCACATTGAATTGTAACGAAACTAAACATTAAGGAAGACGCGCCTCATTCGTGTTCCTTTTTGAAAAGAAAATTTTAATATGCAAATAAATATATACTTCATCAGAAGTTAAGGCCAATAAAACTAAATATAAGTTTAACGTTGCCTTGTCTGATTGGATTGAGAATGCTTAGAGATATATTTAAAACTACCCGCCCGCTTAGCTCAGTAGGTAGAGCGTCGGTCTACGGATCGCGGGGTCGCGAGTTCGATCCTCGGGCGGGGCTTATGTTCTCCGTGACTATTTGATAAACGACATTGTGTCTAAATTCATTAGTCCTCCTTCTCTGATTCATGTGGGGAAGTTGGCAGTTACTTGCGGAGAACAGGTTTGAACTGGTACAGAATCCAGGAACACTGGTTAGGTTAACTGCCCGCCGTTACATGACTGAAATACTGTTGAAAAACGGCGTTAAACCCAAAAACAAACAAACAAATATTTAAAACTAAGGTATAGCCTTTCCAATACACTGCATTTTGTAAACAAAGCTTAACTAAATACTAAAGCATTTTTTCTGGAATGTATGACACTGTCAGATTACATACAATAGAAAGTTCTGTCAGCTAGGTGGAAAGCATTTCCTGAACTAAAAACAATATGGGTTTTTGTTGGGTGGGGGGGGGGGGAGTTGGTGCGGTTTCTTTGGCATTAGTACTTAATAATCAAAAGTTGATTCTTAATATAACGGGAAAATATAAATAATATGTAAATTCCTGGCCATTTTTTATTGTATCTTCAGCGTTAGACAGTACGTATCTTATATGCCGAGCGCATTTTATATATACATTGTACTACCTGGGGTTACAGCTGAAGCAAACATCATTAAGGCACCAGTACATATTTACATATTTACAACGAATGTATAATGTTGTATAAGTTAAATTGTTCAATACATGAATATTCGTCCGAGATACTG
>NW_026462637.1:0-13134 GCF_021730395.1 Mercenaria mercenaria
ACTCATGAGTTCTTGATGAGGTGATCATTTGACCCAAGTTTGATGAAAATCCTTCAAGGGGTTAAGGAGATACAGAGTGGACACCAAATGGAAGGCTCAAACCTTCGACCCTTAGTTGTGACCTTGACCTTGAGCTGGCATGGTTGACTCATAATTTCTGCACATCGTTCTGATGAGGTAATCATTTGACCCAAGTTTTATAAAATTCCTTCAAGGGGTTTAGGATATAGAGCGGACACGAAATGGAAGGCTCAAACCTTTGACCTTCAGTTGTGACCTTGACCTTGAGCCGACATGGCTGACTCATAAGTTCTGCACATCGCCTTGATGAGGTGATCGTTTGACCCAAGTTTGATGAAAATCCTTCAAGGGGTTTAGGAGATATAGAGCGGACACAAAATGGAAGGCTCAAACCTTTGACCCCAAGTTGTGACCTTGACCTTGAACCGGCATGACTGACTCATGAATTCTGCACAACGTCTTGATGAGGTGATCATTTGACCAAAGTTTCATGAAAATCCTTCAAGGGGTTTAGGAGATACAGAGCTGAAACCTTTGACCTTCAGTTGTGACCTTGACCTTGAGTTGACATGGCTGACTCATGAGTTCTTGATGAGGTGATCATTTGACCCAAGTTTGATGAAAATCCTTCAAGGGGTTAAGGAGATACAGAGTGGACACCAAATGGAAGGCTCAAACCTTCGACCCTTAGTTGTGACCTTGACCTTGAGCTGGCATGGTTGACTCATAATTTCTGCACATCGTTCTGATGAGGTAATCATTTGACCCAAGTTTTATAAAATTCCTTCAAGGGGTTTAGGATATAGAGCGGACACGAAATGGAAGGCTCAAACCTTTGACCTTCAGTTGTGACCTTGACCTTGAGCCGACATGGCTGACTCATAAGTTCTGCACATCGCCTTGATGAGGTGATCGTTTGACCCAAGTTTGATGAAAATCCTTCAAGGGGTTTAGGAGATATAGAGCGGACACAAAATGGAAGGCTCAAACCTTTGACCCCAAGTTGTGACCTTGACCTTGAACCGGCATGACTGACTCATGGGTTCTGCACATCGCCTTGATGAGGTGATCATTTGACCCAAGTTTTATAAAATTCCTTCATGGGGTTTAAGAGATATAGAGCGGACACAAAATGGAAGGCTCAAACCTTTGACCTTGAGTTGTGACCTTGACCTTGAGCCGGCATGGCTGACTCATAAGTTCTGCACATCCTCTTGATGAGGTGATCATTTGACCCAAGTTTTATAAAATTCCTTCAAGGGGTTTAGGAGATATAGAGCGGACACAAAATGGCAGGCTCAAACCTTTGACCTTGAGTTGTGACCTTGACCTTGAACCGACAAGGCTGACTCATGGGTTCTGCACATCGTCTTGATGAGGTGATCATTTGACCCAAGTTTCATGAAAATCCTTCAAGGGGTTTAGGAGATATGGACCGGACACGATTTTGTTACGGACGGAAGGACAGAAAGACGGAAGGACGGACGGAAGGACGGACGGACGGAAGGACGGACGCAGACCATTCCTATAATCCCTCCGCCACGGCGGGGGATTAACAAATGGTGTATTTTGCAATGAGCATTTATGTCTGATATAATAAAACACATTGAGAGACAAAAACATATTCAGTTACAGAATGCAATGTTACAGTTTTCTTTTTACAACATTATATTTTGCCTATGACAAATAATACACAACGTTATACATTGATGACAAACTATAAAAGAAATAGAACTCAACCAAAAACAATAATACTAAAAAGGTATGAACAAATAGATACATATCTATGTGTAAGAACATTTAGAAACAATATAATAATGAAAAAAAATACAGGAAGGTAGTGTAACATAGATACAGTAATAAACCCGTGTATCTTCAAGATATCATTATGTTTTTTAAAGTATTTCATCATTCAGCTTCATAAATAATACATAAAAAATGTCAATGAAATATTTGGTTCCATCTTTCAACGTTCTCTTAGGTAAAGTCTTAGTGTTTATTATTGAGATTTGATAAATAAACTGAAGCAAATGATGTCTAAATCTGCTATCATTCAGAAATAAACATAATTACTTTCTTACATCTTAGAAATTACATTGACACTGGATAATTTTCCGGTTTTTATCAGCATATGAAAATGATTTACAGTCTCTAAAATCTAAATTATACGATTATTATTTTAGCTATTGGTCTGGTACCAGATAATTATCCAGAGAATTATCAACCAGGATGGGGCAAATATTCAATAGGATATCATGCAAACGACGGCTTGTAAGACATTTATTATATTTATTGCAAATACTACTAATATACAGTAATATCTGTTGCAAATAGCTATGTAGTACATGAAGACTATGTCAGGTCTAGTCAGACGTTAATTACTTTAATCAAACGATGATTTACATGTTTCTATATCTTTTTTTAAAATGTAAATTTCAAAAGTAAATCTACAGATTGTTTTCGCCTTTGATCTTGTTTTATCGCTGGGAAGATTGTCTTTGAGCCTATATGGTTGTTAGTTTTTCTTCTCTCATATATAAGCTCCTGATCTCATATGTAAAGAGATTGAGCATTAAAGGTCCAATACTAAGGAAAGTGAACATTTTAATTTCTTTTAAAAAGCACAGAAACTATTTCATTTTATTGGAAAATGAAAGTTGGTATGTAGAAATTCGAAATAAATCGCAGTATATGTACAATTATTTTTCTATGAAGTATGAAGAAAGTTAAAAAGACCTGGGGGGTCATCCTGTCGATTCATTGAAATTTCAACATAATACACATACATTTCTTTGAGTTCCAAAGACCTTCTGTAAATTTTGACCTGCCAATCTTCATTATTTAGTGTCTTGCAGAAGTCTATGCACTGGCTATGAAAAAAATTGCCAACTCACTATCCCTTAGTAATGGACCTTTAATGATTGAAATGTTAGAACTCACGATCCAAGAGGTCTTGGTCAAAACCACTTGACCAGTGCTTCTGTTCGCAATTGTGAATGTTTGTTAGCCTAAGGACAGTTTCACACACCAATTAACAGCGGCGAAGTGGAAAAATAAGTCACATATGACAGTGGGTCTCTTAATACAGACTCAAATTAAATGTAAATACCATTTGAAATAGCTTGAAACTTTAATCGAGAATAACATTATTAATTAACATAAGATCTAAGTAAAAACTTTGGCACTGTGTTAATTTCTAGTATACTTTTTTTACCTTAGAGGTAAACAACCGACAGTAATCAATGAGCTGTAGATGTGCTAAATTCAAATATATAATACATAAATTGAATTGCAAGAATTGCAAGAACGCCATTTTGATTTTCAACTAATTTATTGTCGCCACCGGAAACGCATATTGGCGTCTTTAGCACTACACTGTTTATAATTAGCGATGGATGAAATTGACAAAAACAGAAGACGCTTCAATAACGAGAGTTTTCCGTGTTCTATAGTGTGCAAGCTGTATATAACCAATACACGGGATACCCGCAATGTAATTTTAGTTGGAGGAGTGGAGCGTGCACAAACTTTTAGTGAGATAATGCTTCCCCTTGACCAATGCGTAACGGCACTTGATATTGCAAGACGAAAATGTAAACGATGAGAAGGTTTGACTCAAGCGCAAGCTTTCTCTTTTGTAACGACAGGGTCTGCGTTTTACTATCCCACAGCTTTTTCACTATTTTGTTATCATTATTATTAAAAAAGGACTGGTATTGAATGTTGGATTTACAGATGGAGTAATGTATTCAAATAAAGTGACTTTACATAATTTAAAGATAGCTGAAGTAAACACGAGGTTTGAAATATTTCATTTTTCTTGACTGTTATATGGGCGAGTTACACGGAATGCAAACACTGAAAAAAGAAGTTGAAAGTGGACCAGTTGTCTACTGTTCTAGGTGAGTATTCACAAATGCCTGACACCTAAGACTTTGACTTTTGAACGGTGAATATTCAATTTTTTATAACTTTGTTGGTAGTTTATTTTATGTAACGCGATTTTTTAGAGTAGTCTACGTACAAAATGCACACTCATGGACAATTTAATTACTTACTGTGTGCTGAATTAAAATGAAAATTTAGCATTTATAAGTCTAAATTCCAAACATAAAACGTTGATGAATTCATGCTTAGCATGTAGAAGCTTATATGATGCAGAGGTTTCTACAACGATAAGAAATGTTGTGTAATACAAGTTAAGGAAGAAACATAAATAACAACAGTTACACATTTCTTATAAAGGACGAAAGCCAAGAAGGCATGAAATCGGCCTAAAAACCGCAATTTCTGAAAAAAAGTTTTTTGAAAAGAAAAAACGATATTTTTTAGGGCATTCCATGACCATTTATATACAATATTTACCTTAGACATGTAATCATTTTGTAGTGATGGTTTTGATGGTTCGAACCTTGCATCCGTCATTTTTTTTATTATGCATTTAATTTATATACTTTGTTTAAGTTTGTTTTTCTCTGATTTCTAATTCATTAACGAAAGCCTTTGTTTGTTTACATTTCAAAGCACTTTATTACTGTGTGATACCTATAGAAGCAATAAAAAACCTTGGTAGCTGACGACGACAACAACAACAGCATTGCATTGTTTACACTCTACCTAGCCAAATGAGAGGGCAAAAATATTTCGTAATCTTCGCTCGAATCTGCAACGCCACAATTTCTGTGAAGTGATGTGATTTACTATATTACTATGGACCCGCTGTAACCGGAATAAAAATCATCAAGTGAACAGATATATTTATAACGATAAACTGTTCAAACAAGTCAAAAGTCTTTGTTCAAAACCATCGTCTGCAAAGACGATTTATTTAAGCCATCGCACCGGAGTGGATAATCTTACTGATCCGTATGTAAAATTATCTTTTGTAGTATATATAAACGAAGGTTTTTTGAAAGAGACAAATTGCAATTGTCCAAATGGCCCGCCAGCTTTAAGTAAATATTTACTAATCTAAATATATAATGCTAAAAATAGCAACATATTTGCGTTCTTATACAATTTTATCCATCGATTACGGAATGAAAAATTAGCGCAGAGGATACAATGTCATTGCTGGCCTACAAATCTCGAAATCTGAAGATCGAGCCGGCATATTCTTATATTTTTTTTAAAGTAATTATGAACTGTTTTTTTCCAAATTCAACAAAATACATTCTAATCTAAAAATTACATACTATTAAGCCCTCTAGAGACGGTAGGTTTTTGTTGTACAACACTAATGATCTCAAAGATGTACAATTTTGAAATTGTACATTTTTCACATACAGACAGTATTCCATTCTAATATAAATCACAGAGATTTACCTAGCAAACATATAGTGCATCAGGGACTGAACAGAATGTAACCATTGATAATATAAATGATATTCACCTTTTTATGTCCAATGAATTTGTATACGCATGACACAAAGGAGCCACGCAATGAGAAAACCGACATAGTGGCTTTGCGACCAGCATGGATGCAGACAAGCCTGTGCATCTGCGCAGTCTGATCAGGATCAATGATGTTTGATTTCAAAGTCTATTGCAATTAGAGAAACCGTTAGCGAGCAGCATGGACCAGACTACGCGGATGCTGGTCGGAAACGCACTGTGTTGGTTTTCACATGGCGCGGCTCAAATCATTTAACTTTCCAGTGTCATCCTTTTTCCATTATGCATTAGAAGCCATTTTATATTCAGATTTGTGTTTATTTTTCGGGCAATTGTTTCTGGAATTTCATTTACTTGCCTCTTATCAACTAATTATTTACCAATTTGTTGCTTGTCAACGTGGGTGGTACGTAAGGCAAAACTTACGAAATAGAACATGTCCTAATCTGTAGGTCAAGACTTAAGATTTACGAAATCAAGGAATAGCATCGTACACACGATAATATTTGGCTGTACATCTTAAATTTAATTGGTGTTGTACAACAGAAACCTACCGTCTGTAGAGGGCTTTAGATAATGCAATTATAGATAGAACGTTTTAGAGACATATTGATATACTGTTTCACAGAAAACTGATACCTTCATATGTGGTTGAAAGCAACTATAAAGTGTATGTGTAAAGTAGATACAGTTAACATTTTCCTGAACCTCTGGGCTCTTGATACAGAGTTTTCTGCTGTGCCTATTGTGCGCGTATCAATGTGACCGCAAACAACAGATGATTGAAAATAATTGATCCTTGATTTTAAGCTTATTTATAGTCGCAATAGATAACTGATAATGGGGGTCTCCAGAAGACTGTTTGTAACCTTAGATAAGTTAGTATGTCGATAGTGTGCAACTTACGGTAACGAGGACGCTCCAATTTCAGAATCATTAACTGGTTCTTAAGCATGTCAGTGTAAATCAAGTTAACACTGGACTCTTATTTTCCACTGTTATTCATTTAATAAGAATTGTGGGAGCTCGAACGCATGATCCCTATTTTCGGTAGAGTTACCACTGGACCATGCGCCTACCTTATAAATCATTGAACATACCGGTGGTAACACATTTATGTTAAAATAAATTCAACAATAATGCTTTATAATACATAAAAACAATTTCACTTACTGCTTTTAAATAATGTTAATAGATGTGAAAACAATCGATCTGATCCAGTATATATTCTATCGACATCACAACCAAGGAGCAAAAGTGCCCCAGAAAGTCCATCATAAGTAAGTTTAAACATGAAAACCACAAGCAAACTCATTCTCTGTGTTTAGTGAGCAACCGGCCGGCTAAAAAAATGTGTTGTACTGTCGTCAGGAACAGAATATACTAATACCTGCTTGTTCCAGATGTTGTCGTGTCCATCTATATGAAGGACTTCTCAGTCCTGCTTCTTTGGAAAATGAGCCGGTCATTGAGAATTCTTATGTAAAAAGGACATTCATTCTTAAACGTCTAACACAAATGAGGGAAGTGTGCATCAGCAGCCAAAACAAACTATGATTACTTGAAAGACTCTGATTACGACCGATTCACAGGGTTAAACCGTATTCAGTTTGATGATGTTTTAGCCACATAGCAGACATAGAAATACACCAGCCAGATCTGCACGCACTACACTTGGAATAATTCTGATAAAGATGAAGTCGGGTTTATCAAACAAGTCACTTTCCACTTTCTTTGGAATTAGCAGGTCAAGCATCCGACGAGCCATTTCGTCTGCTAGACAGGCTCTGATGAGAGGATTTGTTCCTTTATATCAAGGTATTGACAGCCTGACAAGGGAAGACATTATAAACATTCATACCAGACCATTAGCAAAGTCTTTGCAACAATTGGAAACTAATACAGAATAACTTGTCCTTGATGGCACATACGTAAATATTCAAATGAGCAACAACTTCCATCTTACTCAATGCACAAAGGTCCGCCCTTAGTTACGCCCATGGTTATAGTAAACAGGATATTTTATCACTATAATGGGCCCTTACTTTGCTGATTCGAAAAAAATAATGATGCATCCATTCTAAACAATCTGTTAAAAACAAATACAGAGGAAACCAGAAACTTTGTACACGAAGACGATGTATTTGTAGTTGATATGGGTTTTCGCGGATTCTCTATCGCTGCTGGAGGATTTGGCTATTAAAGCCGAGATGCCATCTTTTATCAATAAAGGTCAGAAGCAGATGTCTTGTGAATTTGAAAACAACAGTAGATTTGTTACAAAGGTAAATACTAGTCAGTTATTACAATTTATAGAATCATTTTCTGCATCTAAAAATAACTGAAAATACTGGACATCAGTTTATCTTGTAAGCCTCAGTTCAAGTTGAACAGTACCGGGTTAGACCTATATAATTTGAGATAAAATAAAATAAAGCAATTAATACAAGTTTATAAAACGCCGATGCTAGGTGGCAGTGTTGCATTTTCCATTACTGATCATGAACAGACTCAATCAAACCCAGTCTGAAATTTTCACTATTTGCCTTAATTTGGCAATAAAACTTACAGACAAGTAATTGGTATATCGATGAGAGCCAACTGCGCCCCACTCATTGCTGATTTATTCTTATACTGTTATGAACGAGATTTCATGCTTAGCTTATCCACTGAGACACAATTTGAAATTATTGAAGCTTTTAATGGAACCTCAAGGTATCTTGATGATATTTTAAATATGGACAACCATTTTTTTTCAGAAATGGTGAAACATATATACCCAAAAGAGTTAATCTTAACAAGACTAATTCTTCAGATTTAGAAGTCATTTTTTTTTAATTTAGATTTAGGAGTTGTGAATAATAATCTAGAAACGAAAATATATGATAAAATGGACGATTTTAATTTTGAAATTGTCAACTTCCCCCACCTTGATGGAGATGGCCCTCAAGCAATATCATACGTAGTCTATATTTCACAACTTATATGTTTCGAAAGAGCTGCTTGCTCATAGATGATTTAAATGACAGAAATCTTCATATCACCAAGAAATTGTCACAACAGGGTTACCGTTATCATAAGCTACGAACGCTTTCAGTAAATGTTACTACAGATCATCGGAACTGTTAGAAAAATACAATACGAACCTAAAACACTTTTAAAACTTAAGCTTACACACCTGGAATATGGAGATGTAGTTTATATAATTCGGAAAATTAAACATAGTCCTTATTTTAAACAAATATTTGTAAAATGGGTTAAAAAGTTGATCAAAAGAGGATATGATGCGAAAATCGTGAAGCACAGTGCATGTTTAGTGATTGATTTTGTTTTACTTTATTAATTTGTTACTTTTGCGCTAATGTTAGAGCCTTTCTCAGCGGGAATTTTTTATACATTGTGTTGTCTAACTTGTTGAAAATAGGGTAGGTGTGAGGTTGGCATGCCCTAAACGCGTTTAAACACCCAGTTTCCTTTATATAGGTTACTGACCGTTCCAAGGCGGTGCCCCTATTTTCAACTGGTTTTCTGGCTGTCTTGTATTGTATTGTCTGATGCGTAAGTTTTCTTGTTTGTTGTTGGCGTTTTTCCCTCCTTACTCCCCCTATTGCCCCCTTCCTTTCCGCTTGCATTTGCGCTACTTTTTACATCCCCTAGCTTTACTTTGAGTTAGTTTTCGTGGCTTCCCTTTATTCAGGCTGACGGAATCCTGAGCAGGTACACACTTGTTTTTCCTGCTTATATGGGTGCGTTTGTATGATTATGAGTCTAAGACGGTGCCCTATTGTTTTCTATGTTATTTAGTTGGGTATGTTTGTGTGTTTGATTGTGGTACACGAGTGTCTGCGCTTACGTTGTAGTGTGGCTGTTATTAAGGAACGTAGCATTCCCTTTGTATCTCCATCCTTGTTTTTCTTTCCTCTTCAAATTCCTACTCCCCCTCCCCACCCCACCATTTTACCACTTCCTCACCCTCTGTCTGTATTTCACATAAAGTAATATGTACTTGTTATATGTTTGAAGGAACCCGTCTGTAATATTTTTTGCATTTCAGCTTCTTTTTGTTGTGGGCCTACTTTGCTAATGCGTGGCTCTGAGGCTGTGTTTTAGGTGCTCTGTGCTTCCAAGAAATCTACCCTTACCTATTATCTTTTGCTCTGGGTGCTTCCGAGATATCTACTTTTAGATTATATTTACTTCACAGTTCAGCGGGTGTTAAGTGCTGTGTGGCGGCCGTAGAAATTCGCCCCGACTTCATCTCAGTGTTGTTACATTATCTGGTCCTTCGGGATCATTGATTTCAACTTACTTAGATTTGAAGATTGAATGCTGCTTAAGCTGGTGCTAGGGGGCGTGGGCAGTGTTGCATTTTCCATTACTGCTCATGAACAGCCTCAATCAAACCGAGTCTGCAATTTTAACTGTTTGCCTTGTTTTCTGTGCTTCCGATGGATCTACTTTTCAGATCATATAATATTTTGGGAAATGGCTGTCATACATGTACGGATACGCTGTATATTTCATATTTTTTAAGCGTTTGCAGGTAATTCACCAGCCGTTCTTTATAAACTGTACCATTAAAACTAAACTGCACATAGCATGTGATTGAGATCATCTGCCATTTTAGTAGATGTATATTATTACGTGTACGTACATATATATGTTTACGAACTTCGAAGAGCTATCTTTGCTTCAAAAGCCATTATTTACTGGTTAAAACTAATAGTACTGTATGTATTAATTGTTATGTCTATGCGTATCATCTGCTACTAGTAATTTTGAAAATATTCATGAATTAAAAGTCTTAAATAAATGTAATATTCATTAGGTTTTAAAAGTAGGTGAAATAGTCTTTTTATGTCAGGTCAGTGAGGTTTAAATGCCATCGACATTATATTACATCATTGGGACTATGTAAGCACTCGCTTAAGTGCTAGTAAATGGATTTGTTTCAAATACAGATCGTAACAAGAGCTCGTCGAACACGAAATGCCCCCATTTATACATTCAGTAATTGCACAAGAAACAAAAATTATTTGGTCACTGTGTAGAAACATTCTACTGTTCTTGGTCAAAACGACCTTGACCTTGACCTATTGACCTCAAAATCAAAATGGGTCAACTGCAGGTCACGATAACCCTTCCTAGTAAGTTCCGTGATCCTAGGCCCAAGCATTCTCAAGTTATCTTCAGGACACATTTTAACTGTGTCAGGTCACTGTGACCTTGACCTTTGACCTACTGACCTCAGAATCAATAGGGGTCATCTGCTGGTCATGATCAACCTCCCTATTAAGTTTTGTTATCCAAGGCCCAAACGGATTTACTGTTCTAGGTCACTGTGTCCTTGACCTTTGGCCTACTGGCTTCAAAATCAACAGGGGTCATCTGCTGGTCATGAACAACCGCCCTATTAACTTTCGTGACCCTCGGCCCAAGCGTTCTTGAGTTATCATCCGGAAACCGTTAGACTGTTCCTGGTCACTGTGACCTTGACCTTTGAAATAATGACCTCAAAGTCAATATGGGTCATGATCCTAGGCTGAAGCATTCTTGTGTTTTCATTCGGAAACCGTTTAACTGTTCTGGGTCACTATGACCTTGACCTTTGACCTACTGATCTCAATATCAATAGGAGTCATTTGCTGGTTATGACTAACAACCCTGTCAACATTTATGGTCCCATGCCCAAGCGTTCTTGAGTTATTATCCGGAAACGGATTGGTCTAAATACCGACCGACCGACCTTCAGACCGACATCTGCAAAACAATATACCCTTCCTTCTTCGAAGGGGGGGCATAAAAATGGACTGGTGATCTTCTTCATTATTTTAACTAATTTTTAAGGGGACGCATATTGCTACATTCACAGTTCATACAGCAATGCGGAAGGGGTGCATATTGAAGAAATCGATGGTGGGAAAATAAAAAACATATTCCTAAACTGATATAATACTGATGGACACCTGTAATATTCAGTATTTTGTGGATAAGGATGTGGTACTATGAATGTAATAGGAAAACAGAGGTGTTTGTGAAAGTACATTCAACACAAAATATTAAGCTTTTGTATAATGAAAAAACAGGTTTTTTACAATAACAGTGTTCCAAATAATGTTGAAGGGATGAGATTTTCTTTCTAAGACACCAGGTTTGCTTAAACATGTAAAAATTTAACGCCACGTCAGTTCATCTCGGGATGGACGCCATATTTCTCATTGATAAAAAATGTAAACAAAAAAATCAGAGTGGGATTAGCATTGCAAGGACATAACATGACATTCTACACAATGAATACCTTAGAACAGATATCTAAGATGCTACACAGGTCAGGCGGGTTAAATGCATAATGTCGATCACTTGAAATTCATCTTGAAAATGTGGTTAATTTTAGTTTGTTTACATGGTTTTTAATTTTCCCACGACTTCTCGGCGATTCACTGCAAATGTATTACTGCGCCGGACGAAAGGTAACTCTAATAAACAACGGGAGACAACTTAGGTGTCAGCACGTGTACGATTTTTAAAAAAACATGTCGATGATTATAATTTCTTATCAAATAATGAATCCTATTCAGATATTCGTCTTTAATATTAGAAAATTATTAATTTCTGTGGACATTTGTCAAAAAATATTACTTACAGTGGACTACTTTGCGCATCAAACTGGTTTCCGCTTCAGTTGTGAGGCACTTCCGTAATACTTTTGACAACAATAACAAAACACAAAATTAATCAATAAAGTCACTTATAAACCGACTGCTACTTAAATCAGTGTAAGTAAAGTTGTTGTTACAACATTATACATGTTCGTTACGTTATGAGATAAAATTTATCTTGAACTGCATAATCCATTAACTACGTTTACATGATATTGCATTTACAACTTATTTGACCCCATTTTTTTACGTGAATGACAGCATTCTCGTGCAACTCGTGCAAACAGAGTTATGAAAAGTATGGTGGAGAATTTAAGGACAAATTATAAATGACATTAAAGTGAGGATAACTTTATATTCGTCCAGTTTTGATCATTGACATTCCTGCTGTGTATTAGTAACTTTTGTGAACAAGATTAGAATGTTGCTTTTGCACATATACACATTGATTGGACCTCTCAACCAAATTTCATACCTTATTTTAGGGATTTTTAAGACAGTAGATTTTCAAAAGTTTGTTGAATGTGTTTTGATATTTAAGTGCATTGCAGTTCATGAATACCAAGTTAAAAATTAATAATGGCAACATTTCTAGGCCTTTATTGTAAGCCACTAGACTTCTGTAATGATAAATGTTTAATGTATTAAGGGGAATATACCCTTTTAGTTTTGTAATGTGGCATTCCTTGACCACCGTATCTTTTCTTATGCACTACTTTGTAAACAAACTAAATAATGTGTTTTAGCTCACATATGCCAAATGAAAAGCAAGACAGTGAACTTATTTCACATTCTTTCTTTAAATTAGAATCTGTAGGACATTGATAAATGTTTGGACAAAGTGAAGCACTATTATTTTCGCACCAAAAAGTCTTAATTGTTGACTTTGAATGTACACAAGAAGTCTTATGTAATTCAACAATAACTTTCTTGTTTCAGTTTTTCTCATTTTTATTTTAGTGAGCAATCCTTTGTGTACTTATAACAGTTGAAACAGTATTCATTTCATTTACCAAAACCGTGTACTTTTTTGCAGGTAAATTTTATAATACCCCACCCA
>NW_026462638.1:0-69161 GCF_021730395.1 Mercenaria mercenaria
CATGCATGTCAGCCAGTTTTTCCATTAACCCATCCTGCTTTTAAGAGACATATCTCTAAAACTGTTTTATGAATTTTCAAATAACTACTCTACTTCATAGGTTAATTCTTTCATTCAGGTATCTTAGAACCTTAACTAAAGTAATTCTGTTATTGCCAAGACGATATCTGAGAACCTTAAAGCGAGTCATGCCTAAATTATTAATTTAAAAAACATCTGTGATCAAATTTAGCTACTTGTGGGAACTTTAAAAGTTTTCTGAAAAAGGAAGTATGTGCTTAAAGCAGGACTAATTGATACAAGTTTTCCCTCTAATAATATCCTTTACATGTTGTGTTTCAAGTTGCTTTTTTATGCACAGATTTCAATGTATTTATGTTACTTTGCAGACATTTATAAAGTACTTGTAGTTGAAGGACTGTTACTGTAAGAAACTGCATTCTTGTGTGCGATTATAAATCTAGACCTTGTCCAATATTTGTTTCGTTTGATTGCATAAAGAAAAAAACAATTAATCGTTAATGGTGCAATACTGTTTTGAAATATAATAGAAAGAGAAAGCTGTACATTTCATGATTCTCATAACTTAAATATCAGCTGAAGTTTTAGTTGCTTTAAAAAAAAATACATGACAGGGTTTTTTTTCACTTTCTGCACTTTTTGTCCTAGATATATATTTTGTTGTGCATGTATTTCAGAAGGGTCTACAGAGTAAGTAGTACTTTTGAATAAAGAACTACTTTTTCATAAAAAAATTATTTGAAGTTTTAAACTCTTGAACTTGACTTTTACAAGGATTGGTTTGTGAGTTTAATGGCTGCATTATATTACGTAAGCATGGTACATTATTCTAATTTGTTGCAGTGCATTATGCTACCTTGGCATGGTGCATTAATCTATGCATTAGAATTGCTTGCTTCTGCCTCTACCCATCCAATCTTTATCTCTGAAATTGTTTAATGGATTTTGAAATAACATCACATACATTTTCATGGATACACACATGACGTAAGTCACTAGGCCTGATAGCTTTATTTCTTATCTGCTCCATGTCTTCTTAACCTTAGGAAGAATTTTCATACAGCTAGAAATAATTGTTTTACCCCATCAAGATGACATACAGAGCAAGCAAACCTGGTCACAATATCTTGAATTAGAAAGGATTTCATAAAACTAGCATCAGTTGTTTACCTCATCAAGACCTGGTGCAGCACATTTACTTTCCTAGGATCAAAGAGGCATCCCCTTTCAGTGATGGCTCAAGTTTTGAATGATAACTCTATGATTATAATAACTTTATGCATATTTTCCAGGGCCAACTACAGAGATTCCAGGTATACCCGAGGAAGGCATGGAAGAAATACAAGGTAAAAACATTGGTGTGTTCTATTTCTGTTTGCCATATCCACATTTGTTTTGTGATACAGGGTTAAAGTGAATCTCTCAAAGCAGAGATTGTTTTGTGATACACGGGTAGAGTATTAGTCTAATAAAGTAGAGGTTGTTCTGTGATACAGGAATAGAGTATTAGTCTAATAAAGCAGAGGTCATTCTGTGATACAGGGGTAGAGTATTAGTCTGATACAGGGGTAGAGTATTAGTCTAATAAAGTAGAGGTTGTTCTGTGATACAGGGGTAGAGTGTTAGTCTAATAAAGCAGAGGTCGTTCTGTGATACAGGGGTAGAGTGTTAGTCTAATAAAGCAGAGGTCGTTCCGTGATACAGGGGTAGAGTGTTAGTCTAATAAAGCAGAGGTCGTTCCGTGATACAGGGGTAGAGTGTTAGTATAATAAAGCAGAGGTCGTTCCGTGATACAGGGGTAGAGTGTTAGTCTAATAAAGCAGAGGTCGTTCCGTGATACAGGGGTAGAGTGTTAGTCTAATAAAGCAGAGGTCGTTCCGTGATACAAGGGTAGAGTGTTAGTCTAATAAAGCAGAGGTCGTTCTGTGTTACAGGGGTAGAGTGTTAGTCTAATAAAGCAGAGGTCGTTCTGTGATACAGGGGTAGAGTGTTAGTCTAATAAAGCAGAGGTCGTTCTGTGATACAGGGGTAGAGTATTAGTCTAATAAAGTAGAGGTTGTTTTGTGATACAGGGGTAGAGTATTAGTCTAATAAAGGAGAGGTCATTCTGTAATACAGGGATAGAGTATTAGTCTAATAAAGTAGAGGTTGTTCTCTGATACAGGAATAGAGTATTAGTCTAATAAAGCAGAGGTCATTCTGTGATACAGGGGTAGAGTATTAGTCTAATAAAGTAGAGGTCGTTCTGTGATACAGGGGTAGGGCTCTTATTAGTCTAATAAAGCAGAGGTCGTTCTGTGATACAGGGGTAGAGTATTAGTCTAATAAAGCAGAGGTCGTTCTGTGATACAGGGGTAGAGTATTAGTCTGATACAGCAGAGGTCGTTCTGTGATACAGGGGTAGAGTATTAGTCTAATAAAGCAGAGGTCGTTCTGTGATAAAGGGGTTGAGTATTGTCTAATAAAGTAGAGGTCGTTCTGTGATACAGGGCTAGAGTATTAGTCTGATACAGCAGAGGTCGTTCTGTGATACAGGGATAGAGTATTAGTCTAATAAAGCAGAGGTCGTTCTGTGATACAGGGGTATAGTATTAGTCTAATAAAGCAGAGGTCGTTCTGTGATACAGGGGTAGAGTATTAGTCTAATAAAGCAGAGGTTGTTTTATTGTACAAGGGGAGAGCATCAGTCTCGTAAAACAGAGGATTGTGCCTTTAAACCATGGTGAGAGGAATTTCAGATCTGTCTTCACAGTCTTATTGAATATGAAATGCTGGAAGAAGTCTTCCATGTTAGTTTATATTTGTTGTGAGATCTTCAGTTGCAGTTGATGTTGAATAAATATGTTTAAACTAAAACAAACAAATTATCCAAGATTTATTATTTATGCCCTTACTCTGACGTTAAACTTTGTGTTTTTGGGGGTTTTTTTTCAGAGGAAGAAGAGGAGACTGTTACCATGGAAATGTCTGAACAGGAGTTTGTTTTCAGAGACTTTGTTGTCAAGTATGCTTTTTTACCATTGTTGAGAAAATGTTAATTCAACCTGATCTTCGTACATATTTTTTTAACAAATCAAGGGAGGTAATAACGGTTTGCAATATACATATTTTAGATTGTTTTATGAAACTGATTGTGTGAAAGTTTTACTTTTTGGAAATCTTTTAATCTAGCAATTAATGCAAACATTTCTAAGTTATGTCAAAACCTTTGAGAGCACTTTTAATAACGACCTTTAGAAAAAGATTGTGTTGTTTTACTGTTGACAAGTTTTGTTTTACTTGGTGCTTCGTTTTCAGGTTTGCCAAGCCGGAGATATTGAAGGCATATGTCTTACTGACAGCAGACTTTCAGAAGAATTCTACACACACAAATCATTGCTGTATAAAGATGTTGCACCGTGTTGCCTTCGACCTCGGCTATATTGGAATGCTGTTTCAAATTTCTCTGTTCCGAGTTTTCCAGAAGATTATGCTTACCCCACTTGCAAAGGCCCAGAGATACAAGGTAAGACAGACAGTACCGGAGATGTAAGTTGAGGAAGGCTGAGAAATGCTCACATATTTAGAAATAATAAAGGCCGGTACAGATCTATAATTTGTCTAAGATATCCTTGAAATGTTCATATTTTACTTCCCAACCCAATACTTGCTTCTTTATAACTGCTTCCCAGTACAGCATCTGCTTGTAAACCCAGTACCCATTTTCCAACACAGTACCTCCTTCCTTCCCCAATACCTACTTCCCAACCAAATAACCTCTGTAGCCTAGTGGTAGAGCACCCACTGAAAATACGGGAGGTCATGGGTTTGCTGTCTGATGGTGTCATGTCAAAGATGTAAAATAGGTACTTGTAGCTTCCTTGCTTGGCACTCGGCATTAAGACGATAGTACTAGGACTGGTCAGTCTGGTGTCATGTCATTATAATGTTGAGGTATCTTGTCACATGTCTGCAACATGATAATTTAGTGAGTCAGCACTATAAAGTTGGGCATTGTGCTCAGTTTCAGTGTATTATATATTATTTACCTGTGTATTATTAGATGTATAAGAATTTGATTGCTTTTTCCCCATTAGAGCAATGTATCAATACTTAACCATTTTGAATATCCAAAGACAAGGCTACATTTTATTGTTGGTGTTCTTTCCTCAAGTTGAACCAGTGACTATTCTTTGTTTTAGGAAATAAGTAAATTTGCAGCATACATAGTGCGAAGGTTTGTCGAGGTAGCGGAGAACAACAAGAAAGTTTTCATGGAACTGCTGTTTTGGAAAACTAGTAAAGATTCTATTGAACTGGTGGAAGGATACGGCTCATACCAGAGGTAAAGTACCTGCAGTTACATAGAAAGGAGTAAATAATCATATTGAAAAATAAAAAATGTATCATTAGCTCGACTATTCGAAGAATAGGGGAGCTATTCTACTCGCCCCGGTGTCGGCGTGAGCGTCACACAAATGTTAAAGTTTGCGTACCACCCCAAATATTTTCAAAGTCCATTGAGATATTGCTTTCATATTTTGCATACTTGTTTACCATCATGACCCCAGTCTGTAAAAAGGAGGAGGCAACTCTATCGAGCATTTTGACTGAATTATGGCCCCTTTTCGACTTAGAATATGCTTATTGTAATGTTAAAGTTTGCGTACCACCCCAAATATTTTCAAAGTCCATTGAGATATTGCTTTCATATTTTGCATACTTGTTTACCATCATGACCCCAGTCTGTAAAACGGAGGAGGCAACTCTATCAAGCATTTTGACTGAATTATGGCCCCTTTTCGACTTAGAATAAATGTTAAAGTTTGCGTACAACCCCAAATATTTTCAAAGTCCATTGAGATATTGCTTTCATATTTTGCATACTTGTTTACCATCATGACCCCAGTCTGTAAAAAGGAGGAGGCAACTCTATCAAGCATTTTGACTGAATTATGGTCCCTTTTCGACTTAGAATATGCTTATTGTATTGTTAAAGTTTGCGTACCACCCCAAATATTTTCAAAGTCCATTGAGATATTGCTTTCATATTTTGCATACTTGTTTACCATCATGACCCCAGTCTGTAAAAAGGAGGAGGCAACTCTATCAAGCATTTTGACTGAATTATGGCCCCTTTTTGACTTAGAATATGCTTATTGTAATGTTAAAGTTTTACTCATAGCTTATATTATACTATCAAGCACTGAGAATAGTCGAGCACGCTGTCCACTGACAGCTGTTGTTATGCCCCTGGCATCTACTGATGCGGGAGGCATATAGTGATTGTCCTGTCCGTTCGTCCGTCCATACGAGATTAACCAAATGGGACCGTTTCATCTAGCATCAATACCCCTTACTAGAATGACTTGATACTAATGCAGATGTAACCTGTGACCATTCCTCATCTTCAAACATCACCTGACCTCAGTTTCACCTTGACCTTGACCTCGTTTGGGACTTAGGTTGCTTTGTATGGGCCATGTCTTGGTTAACCAAATGGGACCGTTTCGTCTAGCATCAATACCCCTTACTAGAATGACTTGATACTAATGCAGATGTAACCTGTGACCATTCCTCATCTTCAAACATCACCTGACCGCAGTTTGACTTTGAACTTGACCTCGTTTTGCACTTAGGTTGCTTTGTATCGACAAGGATGCCACCGGGGGCATCAAGCGTTTATTGAACACAGCTTCTTGTTTTTATATAGGATTAGACCAGGAACAAACCCTTTTGCTACTGTTAAAATGCACAGTTTTTGTGAAAGAAGTCATTAAAGAATCCACAATGTCTGGTGTATGGGTGGTATGAAATAAAAGATATATAGATATGAAATACTGTAAGGCAAGTTATAAGCTAAGTAAAACCAAAAATAGTTTATATCCAGCTTTGCTGTCTTTGTTTGCAGTAAAGGTAAAGTGTTATGGACGGAAGATGCTGAAATGGAAGTCCGCAGATTGTTTGAGGATTACAGGGAAAATGAAGAAGGTATATTGTCTATTATATGTCTTTCTAGATATTTTAACATATATACAGCCTCAGATTTAAAAGTGCACTTCTTGCAAGGCAGTACCAAACTTTGTAAATTTGAAGTTATCATAGCGCTTACACAGCCCGTCATTCTTGGCTTTAAACCGCTAGTGCTTACCAACTGCTCAACATCTCCTGTATATCTTTAAAAAAGCATCGCCTTAAGCAACGAAATAGACGTTTTGACCCATTTTTTCAGGCAATTTTGCACTGTGGCAATATGATAAGACTTGTCTTGAACTGAGAAATTGATTTTCTGAAGAATAGTTGGTTATAATAGTTTAATAATTGCCAAGTAGAATTTATAAAGTTGTGATGGTTTGAAGACTGTATTGCTTACATCTTTGATGCAATCAGATTCACAGAATTTCAGTATCTATAAAATAAAATTGAAGCTTTTGGTAATGTGCTAAAACTACTTGCATAATGAACACAAAGTTTCAAACTTTGGTGCTGAAACATGATTTATTACATATCTGCAAGTTAACTAAGTTACAGACCAGGCCTCATGTTCATAAAACATTTTCAGTCTCTGCTGAGTTTGAAAATGAAACTTTATTTCTCATCCATATATAAGTTGCATGTTTTAAACTAAATTTTAGGTTAATAACTGTTTTTGAAAACTTTTCAGTATTGATGGACAGTATCAACATGAATTTAATCTTGAAGTTCTAGTAAAATCTACTATCAAAACTTCAATCTCAAACTCAGCTGAGGCCGAAAACTGTTTTGTGTAATTCTGCTGTGTCTACAGCTGGCACACTCGCTGAAAGACTTGTTGTGATAGTTACAAAGAATCTCTGGAAGCATAGAATGCAAGCAAGCAAAATAATAGCAGACATGGTGTGACTGAGTCTGTTCATGAGAGGTAATAAAATGTGCAAGATCTTCACGCCCCCTAGCACTGGCTAAAGCAGAATTCTGTTACACAAAAATAGAATGTACTCCATGACCCTAAAGGACCAGAAAATATAACAACACTGAGCCCCAAGTACAAGTTCATACATTATTGTATGGTATGTTTAACTGAATAATCATTAAATCTTCTGATATCCTATTTATTTAATCTTACAGAGGACAAGGACACAGTAGATTGTATCATGGAGAGAATCACTGACCCCTCTAAAACAAGGGGTCAGATCATCAGGGAACTCAAACGGCAGGAACTTATAGAAAGTGCAAAGGATTTGAAGAAACCAAAAAGGTCCGTTTAAATTTTAGCATACTTGCTTAGATCTGTTGTTAATTTAAATTACATATCTACTATTTTAAACAGCAATAACACAAAGCGACCAAATAACGAAGGAAATTTTTGACAGGCATAGATATTGTTAAAAGAGTAAGTTTGCAATCAATGTAAAGTATATGGTCTTAAGATCTAGACCTAATTTTCATGAGTCAGTTATTGTCTTTGTAGTATTAAAATCCTTTTTTTTTTGAGAATTGTCTCTGAAACAAATTGGTCATTGTCTTCTGTTTTTACTGAATCTCCTCCCCACCTCTAGCACTTTCGTTACTGTACAACTATATACACCTGAAAAGTTTTCTCTACTGTCCTTTAATATGTCAATTAAATGCAGAAAAAAAATAAAAACCTATGTGTTATTTTGTTGCGTTAATCTCTATTTCTTTGTACAGTGGAACACGGGCTGGGCCTTGGAGAGAAGAGGATGAGCTTGAACTACGAGAATTGTTTGACAGATTTAAAGATTCTGATGGTAGAGTAATTTTCCTGTTTCTTCTGTAGTTTTGACCACACATTTATCATTTTACGTGTATTTTGTGGTACCAAATTTATATAGCACCCTATTCATAGTTAACATGTCCAAAGGTGCTTTATGTACAAAAGCGTATAATTATGGTGCACAGAAAAACTAGCATGTCAACTAGTCTAGGTTGAAAAAGCTCATTATTTGTTTGGCAGATAGATGCAATCTGCTGTACCTGCTGAAACAGTTTGGTTATACTTGATAGCTAAATGTTGACAGGGCTTTTTCACCTATAAATCTATCTCTGGTAACAGGAGGTAGTCCCTCCTCTAAAAAGTATGGGCTTTTTTTTTTCAACAATTTGAACTTTAAATACTAAAATGATTGTTACAGTTTTTGCTGTTTTAAAATAGTTTTGCTAAATTGTATGCATTTTGGGTCTTTAGACAATTATGATGTTGAACAGTTTTTAAGTTCTTTCCCACATTGTAAATATTACACACAAAAAACTTCTTGATATAGATTTTCGTAACTTGCAGTTTTTCTCAAGACAATTTCCTAATTCCATTGGTGTCGGTGGCCATTCCAAAGTTATGAAAAACGGCCTGGTTAAGATGGATGCTGGAAACTTGTATATCACCTATCGATATGTAACAAAAACATTTTATTTTTTATAGCAAGCACAAAATTTATTGAATTTTCAGACCCAGTTGGTGCCATTATACCAGAGATGTGTAAGAAACGAAGTCGTCCAAAGATAATGGAGAAACTTTTGAGTATGGGGCTTGTATCTGACCGGAAGGAGTTGTACAAGAAAAGGGGCAAATCAGGGGCCAGGTCCCGCAGCAGACGGAACATGTCTGACAATGAAAGTGGAGATGAAGGTATCTGTTTGAAGATCTGCCTTCCCTAAGTTTCAGACTTTTAACGTTGATGAATGAATAAAGCTTTAAAGCCTAAGTACTTCATTTTAGACGCTGTCATATCAGATAAAAATGCTTGGAAAAGCAATTTTTGTTTAAAATTTTGCTTTATTTTTGTCGGAAGTGTTTGTCATAGAAAAGTGAAATTATTCATTCCTTTAGAAGGTATTAATAGCAAATGTATGTTTGTCTGCCAGTGAATTGAAACATACAATGTTAAGAGCAAAATTTACCTTGCATGTGATGTTTTTAAGGACATACACTAAAATTAGGGGCAAAATTTTTCCAGTAAAATTTCCTCAAACTGGATATTGAAGGACAATCATCTAAGAAAAAATAATGCAATAAAAGTCCTAGGTTACTGGAATTGAAATAGAGTTAGCTGCCCTTGAAATTGGCATTTTCCCCATATGTCTTTAACTTTCAAGAAAGATTTTTATATACTAAATGCAAAGGCCTTACACAAACAACAGTATAGGCTGAGTGAATGGCGTGTCAGTTATTAGCCTACTATTGCTCAAGGTCCAAAGGATCGATGGCCAATAGTTTTTGTTAGTGACCAGCAGGCCATTCAATAAAAGAAACAAGTCATGTGAAAATAATTTTCACAATTTCAGTTTTAAATTTTTGACTTTCAAGTCTGGTAAATATGTGTGTATATATAATAGGTAGCTCAAACAATGGACTCTGGATTTATGTTATTGTTAGTAGGTTTGTGATAATAGTTGTTTTATTGCTGCTTTCTGCAGGTCTACGGGAATTACCATCAGACTATGAGGATGATTTAGGTCGCAGATCTCGAGACAGTAGTGATGTGAGCAGTGTAGGTAGCAGTAGTTCCGACTCTGACAGCGGTGATGACGGAGGTGAAGATGCCGTCAGTACCAGTAATAGATCAGCTGAGTCAGCAGAAAATATGTCTGATATAATCAAAGCCCTGGTTGATAAAGGTAATAATTGCAGAGAGAAAAATGTAATAGTGCTGCTATAGGCTATTGTAAATTCATTTCCTGATTTTCAGTTGTTGGGGGTTTTTTTGCTGTTGTTTTTATGCCCCCAAAGGGAGGCGTCCGTTCATAAGTTTGTTCGTTTGTCACAACGTTAACTTTTTGCATGAAGGCATTTTACTCGCGAACCACTGCACCCAGGACCTTCAAACTTCACATGCTGATAGTACTTATTGAGTACACGACCCCTATTGACTTTGGGGTCACCAGGTCAAAGGTCAAGGTCACCAGGTCAAAGGTCAAGACACTGCGGGGACATTTGTCACCATTAGTGACAGCTCTTGTTTCTTCTTTTTTTTTCAGTATACGCCCGCCCGCTTAGCTCAGTAGGTAAGAGCGTTGGTCTACGGATCTCGGGGTCGCCAGTTCAATCCTCGGGCGGGGCGTATGTTCTCCGTGACTATTTGATAAACGACATTGTGTCTGAAATCATTAGTCCTCCACCTCTGATTCATGTGGTGAAGTTGGCAGTTACTTGCGGAGAACAGGTTTGTACTGGTACAGAATCCAGGAACACTGGTTAGGTTAACTGCCCGCCGTTACATGACTGAAATACTGTTGAAAAACAGCGTTAAACCCAAAACAAACAAAACAAATTTTCAGTATACACTTTTAAAAAGATTAATTAGTTATTATTGAAGCAAATTCAAAAGATGTAGATTTTTGCTCAGAGGAGATTAAAATAAATATCCTTTTCACATTGAAAGAAATATTAAACCTTATTTTGCTTTTTCACATCATGAATTCAAAATATGAATGGAATTTTTCCACCCTGTTGATTGTCATATTAAAGAAAAATGAATGTTTTATTGTGAACATTATAAATTCCAAAATTCCATGTTTGTTCTTCAGGTTATAAGGACCAATTAGCTTGGATACAAAGGGGACTGAATCGTACAGCTGGTGATAGAGAAGAAGAAGGTAAGAGTTCACTCCCTTTATGAATTTTGAGCTGCTCTGAAGGTTTTGACTATGTAATTGAACATTCATTAGTAAAGAAAATAAGCATAGCCGTCAGATGGTGTCTTTTCCCCGTATGTATAATTATATTATGTATATTTGTAAGGTGGAAACTTTGAAAATCTTTTTACAAGAAACTGCTGACTTAATACACAAAAGTTCCTTTACAAAGATTGTTCAGATTATTGTGATACATCAAAAAAGGTAGTTATTCCATTTCTTCTAAAACATGACCACCGCCTCAGTAGCTTAATGGTAGAGTGCCCACTTCGAGTGCTGAAGGTTGAGTTCGATCCCTGGCCACGACATATCAAAGACAAAAAATGGTACTTGTAGCTTCCTCTCTTGGCGCTCAGCATTAAGAGGATAGTGCTAGGACTGGTCAGGCCGATGTCAGTATAATGTGACTGGGTGGGGTATCATGTCACGTGTCTACAGTGTGATATTCTAGTGAGGCAGCACTATAAAGTTGGGCATTGTGCTCACTGCTACAAGTAGACACCATCGTTTACATGACTGAAAAAAATGTTGAAAAAGACGTTAAAAGCGAACACACACAGACACACACTCTCTAAAACATGACCGTATGAAGTAGCTTCACAGAAATGTTGCTAAGGTTACCATCTACCAAGATTGTTCATAACAATCTGAGTAGTCAAAAAAATGTGACCTTTAGAGCTAAGAATAGAAATAATCTTCCAGTGCCATTTCCTCCTAAGCCTAGGACCTGCTCTTAGTTTTAAGTTACAATTTCACTGACATGTTCCTTTAGTGGTTGCTGCTAAAATTGTTAAAGCCATCTTGATCCCTCAATAAAATACGACTACCAGTGGCAGGTCCCTGATATGGCTGTATGGAAAACTTTAAAACTCTCCACTAAATCTGCACTCAGATTTCAAAGTAATTTTGCAAAAGTGTTTCTTGCTGTGAAACTCAGGTGAGTGATATAGGGCAATCATGACCGACTTGTTCAGCAGTATTGTTGTACTTTTACAGACGAAGATGTAGGTGTGCCTATTGTACCACTGACTGAGGAGAATGAGACGGCCATGGAGGACGAGGTGTTCCTGTCATTTCTTTCTAAAATTGGAATGGCTGCTCCAGCAAATGAACAGGTTCTCACTTTTAGAAAAATGACTTTGGAAAAACAACAGTTTTATGTCTTATGAAGTTCCTGTTTGAAGTTTTTAGCTCACCTAAGCCAAAGGCTCATGGTAAGCTTTTGTGACTGCTCAATGTCCATCGTCAGCCGTCCGCCGTGCGTCCGTCAACATTTTCTAAAAAAATCTTCTTCTTGAAAGCCACTTGGCAGAATTACAGCAAACATCACAGGAATGATCCTTGGGTGGTCCCCTTTCAAAATTTTTCAAAGAAATTAATTCCATGCAGAACTCTGGTTGCCATGGCAACCAAAAGGAAAAACTTTAAAAATCTTTTTGTCCAAAACCACAAGACGTAGAGCCTTGATATTTGGAATGTGACATCATCTTATGGTCCTCTATCAAGATTGTTCAAATTGTGCCCCTGGGGTGAAAAGAGGCCCCACCCCAGGGATCACAAGTTTTACATAGACTTATATAGGAAAAACTTTAAAAATCTTCTTGTCTAAAACCACAAGACCTAGACCTTTGATATTTGGTATGTAGCATTGCCTTGTGGTCCTCTACCAAAATTATTCAAATTATTACCCTGGGGTGAAAAGAGGCCCCGCCCTGGGGGACTTCAAGTTTTACATAGACTTGTATTGGAAAAAACTTTTAAAAATCTTCTTGTCTGGAACTACAAGACCTAGGCCTTTGATATTTTGTATGTAGCATTGCCTTGTGGTCCTCTATGAAGATAGGTCAGATTGTGCCCCTGGGGTGAAAAGAGGCCCCGCATCAGGGAGTCCAAGTTTTACATAGACTTGTATAGGAAAAAACTTTAAAAATCTTCTTGTCTGAAACTACAAGGCCTAGGTTTTTGATATTTGGTGTGTTGCATTGCCTTGTGGTCCTCTACCAAAATTGTACAAATTATTACCCTGTGGTGAAAAGAGGCCCTGCCCTGGGAGTCCCAAGTTTAACATAGACTTATATAGGGGAAAAAAAAATCTTCTTGTCTGAAGGTTCAAGGCCTAGGCCTTTGATATTTTGTATGTATCATTGCCTAGTGGACCTCTAACAGGATTGTTCAAATTATGCCCCTGGGGTGAAAAGAGGCTCCATCCTGGTGGTCACTTGTTATATGAGTTAGATAGGAAAAAATACTTAAGAAATTATCAGATCATATTTCCTAGACTGTTTAATTATATTTACCTAATGTACCCAAGTGATTACGTGTCACCTTACTGTGACCTTGACCTACTGACCCACTTTCTTGTTTTTTTGAGATACAGCCTTGAAATTTGGATGACATGTACAGTTTTGCATACCGATCTTAAAACTGACTTTCAGTTACCATGAGTGTGACCTACTGACCTACATTCTAATATTTAGCATCAGTTTGCCATTTTAAACATGTGGCTCATATTACTCAGGTGAGCGATTTAGGGTCATCATGACTCGCTTGTTCCAGTTTGTTAAATATTCTTTGACTTACCTAATTGTAAACTGTGTTGTTTCTCCTCGGAAAAAGTAAGGGATATTGATTGCTTTTGCCTTCTTGGTTATTTAGTTAGGTATGTGTTATTTTTCTAGAGTTCCCATGTTTGATCCAAGGAGGAGGGGACATTTCCTTGGTGAGGATCTGACAGAAAACAGTACCTCTGAATTCATTAGTAAATACAGTGTCTAATGCATTTAAACATATTCTCATTCTCAGAAAAAAGTATTTTACAGTAAAGATTAAGTACAGGAAACTTGACCGTAAATGAAGTAAGAGGCCTCTTTTAAGCACGTTATCTGTTTACATGTATATCATTCCTGTTGCACCAGGAAGCGTTTTGGAGGATTCCAGCCGGTTTAAGTCCCGCAGAGCTCCGTAATATTGCTTCTGGTTTGACGTTAGATGAAAATGACGAACCTGTCAATGCAGACAGAATTAAAATCAAGAAAGTGGAAATGAAAAAGAAGCAAAAGAAAATAAAGAAGAGAAAGGAACCCAAACAGAAGAAAAATGCCAGCAAGTTTGCTGCATTGAAAGAATTAGTAAAAAAGAAAGCTGAAGCAAAGAAAACAAAAAGGTAAAATTAATGACTATGACTTAAAAAACTGTTTGGAAGAGAATTGATAGCAAATTTCTGTCTGTTATGTGTCAGTCTTAAACTGTGGAGTAGCTAGTGCGAACTAGAAGATAAATGGGGAAATAAAGGGTGTGTGGGTCAGTCTTAACCAATGTCTTTTCTGTAGGACTACATTTGGTCAGTCTTAACCAATGTCTTTCCTGTAGGACTACATTTGGTCAGTCTTAACCAATTGAATGTCTTTTCTGTAGGACTACATTTGGTCAGTCTTAACCAATGTCTTTTCTGTAGGACTACATTTAATAAGAGGGGCCTCCGTGGCCGAGTGGTTAAGGTCGCTGACTTCAAATCACTTGCCCCTCATCGATGTGGGTTCGAGCCTCACTTGGGGCGTTGAATTCTTCATGTGAGGAAGCCATCCAGCTGGCTTATGGAAGGTCGGTGGTTCTACCCAGGTGAAGACCTGGGGTCTATCGCCACCATTAAAGCTGGAAAGTCGCCATATGACCTATCAAGTGTCTGTGTGACGTTAAAATTTAAATAAAAAAAAACAACAAAAAAAACATTTAGTAAGAATGTAGACTGGCATGCATATTCCTCTTGTACCCTGTGGTTCTGACTGACAACCCTACCAATATAATAGTCTATGTAGAGAACTGTTGGTAAACTTACCTGCATTATAAAACTTTGATTGCTTAGAATATTACAACTTGTATTCCTACTCCTGTATTGTCAAGAAGAGTCTGTAGTTCAAATGGACTGTGACTCAATGCAGACTTACAGACTCCGGTACATACCGGATTAACTAAATTTGAACGAAAATATTTTAAATGTATATATTTTGTAACCATGGTGATACTAACCCTAACCTTTAGTCAATATTTTATGCATTTTGTACACTAAATGCATGCGGACATGCAAAAATATGCATATTTTTGCTGTGCGCTACAATTGATAATCACTTTCGGGCATGCGCAGAAGACCGCTCCAAGTCTGCAGTGAGTTACATCGGTTAAAATGATGCTTACAGGGTCAGAAAGAAGCATGATTCAGGGGAGACTGGTTCACAAAATGAAGGAATAAAGTCACCTGTGAGAGAAAGTAATGCTGAGAACCAGACTAGAAATTCTTCAAGTAAAAAGAAGAGAGTGAAACAGATGGCAGACTCCGACAGTGACAGGTAACTTTTGTCTAGTTATAAAATTGGTCATTTCTTTAACTTGTCAGCTAGGATGGGTTTTATCTTAACACGTCGGATTGTCTTTAAGGTAGTTCTGCCGATATGATAATCTGAAAGTAATGGTGTAACATTGCTTATCCGGAAGTCATAGAATAATGCCTGGACCTGTTTTTGGGACATGAAAATCATTGATGAATTAGTGGCAATCCTTGTTAGTTTATAAAAACGGCAATTTTACTAACTTTCAGGAGACAAAATATGATTATGAAAATTTAGATACATGATTAAAATTCCACATAATGCCCCAAGACCGGCTTGAAATTGCTAGAGCTCTTAAATCATAAGCAAATATCTCAAAAATAAACACATGTATCAATAAATTTTATTTGACTAAAGCAACTTCATTGTCATAGTATATGCTGAAGATTTAAAAAAAATAAGGGTTTAATCAAGTTCTTTAATATAGAAAAGTTCATATCTAAATGCCAGTACCTTAATAAAAGTGCAACAATATGCAAGTAGAGATTTGTATAGAAATACTCCAAAAACAAGATGTTTTATTTTTTGCATTCTACATACTGGTAGTCTAATAACCTTCAAAAATAGTAAATGCTGGATTCATTTGACTTCTAATCATTTTTGGGCATAATGCATGCCCATTTACAAACTTTATTCTGTCTTTTTTTAGAAAAACCAACAATGAAACTGAAAGGAAGATTCAACCCTGTGTTGTTTTTCTAAGAGAAAATATAACAATGAATCTTTTTGTAGAAAAAAAAAACTTAAAAAGAAACTCCATTATTGTTTCAGTGAAGAAGATATTCCACTTACCAGTCTGAGATCAGAGCACCAGTCTGCAGGCACAGGAACTCAGTCTGATGGCGAAGCTGGGACACAGTCACCAGAAAGAAGCAAGTCTAGTTCCCAGTTGTCCCATTCTTCCCAGAAGAAAAGGAGATTGAAAAAGGTGGTGTCATCAGATAGTGATAGGTGGGTTTTTATTTTGTTGTATTTTCTGTTACTGTAAACCTAGAATTGTTTTCGCGCTTTTTAAATTAGCGCCTTTTGCGGGTAGTATATTTCCGTGAAATTAAATAGCCGCGAAAAACTCTGTTCTAACAAAAACGCGAAAGATTCTAGCTTCAGCTTATATAGATCACTATAAAATGGTTCTGTGCTTACACATACCTGGATACTAATAATTCATATTCTAGTACCGTAATTGTATAACATGAGTGCACAAATACACATTATTTCAATTGATTTACAATTTACTTACTTATGAAGCAACAGCATTTTCAATATTGATCCGTAAGGCAAACAGGGGATAAAAACAAAAACAGTATGCATCTATCGAATAACATATACATGCAATTTGCAGTCGGCAGCCAATACGATATATTAATTGTAAGTAAAATAGTGTGTCTATTTCTGCTAAGTGTGGATTAATCGCCTATTTAAATGGCAAACAAATGACAGTGTAATAACAGCAATTTACTGACTGTCAATAATTGGAGGTGTGAATAACCGTTGATATGGATGAAAAGGATTAGGGTGCATTTATAAGTGAAGGGTACAATAAAACTGAATGTTTTCGAGAATACTATAAATGCAACTATGCAGTGATACTTACCTTATTATACTAAATATGTTCACTTGCGACTTCATATTCGCGGGATTCGCGATGGATATGATTCCGCGAAGATTTGTATCCGCGAAAATGTTCATGTTGTGAAAAACGCGAAATATAGTATCCGCGAACATTTCTAGGTTTACAGTATCTGTAATTTAGCATGTTTTGGTCAGATCAGTGTCAAATGTTAGTGTATACCCTGTTGGTCACACAAGAGCTTTACCAGCATATCTTGTATCATATGTTGAATAAAAATCTCTCTCTCTTTTCAACTTGACCGTAAGAGGCAAATGTTCAACAAGATCGGGTCTTACTGGTTGTTCTGCTGAATATTTTCTGTCTGCTTCATCTTATTAAAAGTTTGATAGATGTATAAAATGATTTATGAAAAGTTGTTACCTCAGTGCAGAACTATTTCTGTTTCAGCCTGCCCACTTTGCTCAGTAGAGAGAGCGCAGATCTATGTATTGCGGGGTTTTGAGTTCGATGCACGGGCGAGGCATTATGTTCTCCGTGACGATTTGATAAAAGCATTGTGTCAGAAATCATTCGTCCTCCACCTCTGATTCATGTGGGGAAGTTGGCAGTTACTCGCAGAGAACAGGTTTGTACTGGTACAGAATCCAGGAACACTGGTTAGGTTAACTTTAACAGGGCAAGGATTATGAATTTTACTAAAATACCATGCAAAATGAATCCATGTTTCAATACTAATACAAGAACTCTTTATTCTTGTTTTCAGTGATGATGACATACCACTGAAGAATTTGGCAACAGAGACACAGTCTGACTCTGACAAGGAGAACCAGTCACAGGATTCCCAGAGTCAGCCATTGTTGTTCTTGTCCAGTAGTGACGAAAGTGATCAGGAAAATGGTAAGCTTTCTTGGTAAACAGACACAGTCGAATTCTAATGATTATTCCTTACAGGGAAAACCGGTCACAGGATTCAGAGTCAACAATAGCAGTGAAGAATGTTACCGTGAGAAGAATAAGCTTTCTTGGTAAACAGAGACACAGTTGGCTTCTGACTGCTATGATGTTTTGGATCAAAAGTTTGTGATAGCATTGTCTTAACTGACTTGAGGATATCGATGGTGTCGATCAAAATTCCCGAAAAATAAAAAGGTGGTTTTCCGGAGAGGCAAAAAACTAAGTTTTAGTGTTTCCCACCTTTTCCATATCAAACATGAAATACCGAGTAATGAATTTTTTCAGATCAATTTCTGAAAAAAGTAAACAACACAGAACATCCATACTTGCAATGCTGATTGGTATTTGGATGTGCTACATGCTTGACTATTGAAAAGACCCTTGTAACTTAAGAAAATGTTGAAATTCACTATTTGGCTTTTTTTCCAATCGGCAAATTCATTCGGCATTTTCTATCTATCTCATTATTCGGTATTCTATTTCTTCGTTTCACCCCTTTCCCATTGGCTAATTGACCCAAGATTTGGAGAGAGTGTGTGCGGGAAAATGCTGAACATTATTCGGCAAAGAAAAAATAGACATTTTCATTATTTGGGATTTTCGATCGATATGTGGACTAATTCAGTTTCAGCTTTGGTGTAGAAATTCTTCCATGTGAGGAAGCCATCCAGCTTTCTTACGGAAGGCCAGTGGTTCTGTTTAGGTACCTGCCCGTTTTAATGCCCAGAGGGGCACTTTGGGTCTTCCTGCACCATCAAAGCATGAAAGTTGCCATATGACCTAAAATTGTGTTGGTGTCATGTTAAAAATTGTTATTGACTATCTTTGTTTTCTAAGCACAGTAGAGCCTTTATTTTGTAACTGTTTTAACCTTTTTATGAAGATGCATGCTTCAAACATATTTAATAAGTGATTTGATTCATACTGAAATACTGTGAAATGGTTAGAATCTTTACTTTGCAGTATTATTGTATTATAAAGTAAAATGTTGACTTAAACTATTTTAAGGTGCTACAAAAAGTCAAGATACTCCTCCCAGTAAGGCAGCAAGCCAGTCCAGCAAGAGGTCAAGGTCAAGTGATTCTGAGACCGAGGTCAGCCAGGGTCAAGTCAAGAAGAAGGCAAGACTTGTTGACAGTGAAAGCGAGGATGACCAGCCTTTATCTTCAGTTGCTGAAGGTAGTGTTACAATGGCTAATTGATATCAGTAGTATGAATGATTATGCTTTCCAAAAAAGTATAAAGACAAATGAATAAACATTTTCTTCATCCAGTTATTGATCCTTATACCCTCCTGATACAAAGTATATGAGTGCTTTATTTGAGTCTTTTTTCCATCAGTTGTAACATTGTCAAGACAAAGTGCAGAGCACATGACAAGGATACAGCCTCCAAGGCCAGTATCACAGAGGATAAAGATCAGATAGCTTAAATACGTATCTTCTTAACAACTGGAAAGCATTTCATAAAGTTAGCATCAGTTGTTAGTCTCATCCATAACACATGCAGCGCACAACCTAGGTCACTAGGCCCAATTTGAAAGTCATAGATGTTCGAGGTCAAATTGTTCAAATTAGCATCTGGGAGCCCTTTCATAAGACTAGCATCATTTATTAACCTCATCAAGAGGATATGCAAGGTCAAGGTCAATCTTGAAGGTCAAAGGTCATGATCAGAACATTTTTTTTCCTGTATCAAAATGGTGTCAGAGGGTATTAATTATATTTAATTCAGTTTATTATAATTTTCAACACAGTCAGACTTGAGGAGCATAAATGAGAATACTGTAAGGCAGATGTTCCTGCTGAAAAAATTCAGCTAGAGGCCTCTGTGGCCGAGCAGACTTTAAAGATAATATGGTGTAATAGCCATATTTCATATCTTGTAACCGGATGGTAATATTTAAATGAAATTTGGTCACTTTAAAGACATTGAAAATTAAAAACGTTTCATCAAGAGATTTTTCAAATTTTATCATTTTTTGGGGAGATAATCGGTATTGAAGTTAACATTGATGCCTATGGGAAATATATAATTTCTTTGATTATGAGAATCTGAACTTGAGTTTCGAGAAAATTTTGCTGTTGAAAGCTGCATTATATGATTCTGATACAAATATCAAAGGGAAATCTAAAATTCCCCATAGGGAAAAGGAGAAAATTATTTTTTTCTAGTTTTCAGGGAAAACCAAAATTATCAGGGGAGGTAATCTAAAGGAAGTTTTTGAGAACTTCTGTCACTATATAACTTGTCAATATGCACCTTTTTACTATCGTTTGACATTTTCAAAGCTTACATTATCAAATTGTTTGTATGCTTTTGGTGAAATAGAGGCCTAGTGTTACAGGTAGTCTACCTTAAATTACTTGCCCCTCACCTATGTTGGCACAGGGTGTTGAATTCTTCATGTGAGGAAGCCATCCAGCTGACTGATGGAAGGTCGGTGATTCGACCTAGGTGCACGCCCGTGATAAGGGCACCTGGGGTCTTCGTTCACCATGAAAAGCTGGAAAGTGACCATATGACTTATACTTGTGTTGATGTGATGCTAAACCCAACACCAACAAAAAGAATGTCAGCTTGCTTGCCACAGGTGTAATACTTGCAGGCTCTCTGAGGGAATATTTAAGTACTGCTTGATCCACTATGGCTGTTTTCACCCGGAAGTTCTACCTCTAAAGATATGCAAGAACTATTATTAGCTGTAGTCTACATATAACATCTTGAGGACTGGCTGTTTTGAATTTTGAAAAGGTTTTGAATTTATATTGCTTATAAATATATTTTTCATGGAAAATCACTATCTAATTCTGAGCATCTAATATTAAAAGTCAATAACCTAAAGTATTTCAAGATACTGTGTATATATCATTTCAGGAACATTCCCAGCTACTCTATACACACAGGGGCCTGAGTCAGACTCGGATCTAGATGATCATGTACCACTGAGAAAAGTTATACAGAAAAAGAACATGATTGAAAGTGATGATGAAGATTGAAATACTGACTTCAGAAAGAATTGGAAATTCTCTGCCTGTTAAAACAGTAAAAACTGAGAATTTGACAGTGAAATATTAAACTATTTTGCATTTAATGTATTTTACTGTATTTCAGCTGGGAAATAGGAACAACACAGCCACAAAAAAATCTGGTGCTTGATTTTCGAGTTTGGTTTTACATGTGGAACACATATTATTAAAAAAAATATATCTGTAAAGTGATTTTAACTAAATATTACCCATTTAATTAGTGAAAGGTCAGAATCAGCACTTATGATATTACCATGTTTGTTTGAAATGTGTATATGTATATTGCCTAGACAAGAAAGTAAGGAGCTGATAATCAGCAGTTGAAGTTCTTGTGTTCACTCAGTAATAGCATTGAATGTGTATTGTAGCAAAGTGCTCAAAAAGAAACTAGAAACAAGAAACTTTGCAGAAATGTTTTGAGTTTGGTTTTGCTCTCTCCTTATAACAGCTGACTAATGGCCCCTGATTTAGTAATTTTAAAAAAAAAATCTTACACCGGTTAAAAAAGTAATTGGCCAAGACACGGACATTTTGCTGGAATAATGTCAGAATGTGAACCTATGTACCATGGATTTAAGACAAGATCATTATTACTGTATGGAAAAAAGTTACCAATAACCTTAGGCTCCATGTGTTTTACAAACAGTTGATGCTGATTTTTTATGCCCCCGGCATCTACTGTTGCGGGAGGCATATAGTGATTGTCCTGTCCGTCTGTACGAGGTTAACCAAATGGGACACGTTTCGTCTATCATCAATACCCCTAACTACAATGACTTGATACTAATGCAGATGTATCCTGTGACCATTCCTCATCTTCAGACATCACCTGACCTCAGTTTGACCTTGACCTTGAACTTGACCTCATTTTGGACTTGGGCTGCTTTGTATCGACAAGGATGCCACCGGGGGCATCAAGCGTTTATTGAACGCAGCTTCTTGTTTCATCTGTGACAACTGATGTCCAAAAAATGATCTACCAGTACATGTTCACAAAGTAAAAACTGCGAGATATTGCATCTTTAGCTCGACTTATCGAAGAATTAGTCCGAGCTATTCTATTCACTCTGGCATTGGCGTCAGCATCACACATTGGTTAAAGTTTTTCTTTTTCTAGGTCAATAACCAACCTCACTGGGTCAAGTCCCGTAACTCTGGGCAAATCCTGGTTATAGTTTTGCGTGGAACTTATTATCTCAAAAACTAATGAAAATATGGAATTAAAACTTTACACATTTCTTTAGGTTTATAAAACTAGGTCATAGTATAAAGTCCCATAACTATGACATGTATTTTGAAAAATTATGTCCCCTTTTTGACTTAAAAACTTCCGATTAAAATTTTGCATGTAAGTTGCTATATCCAAAACTAATGCAGGTACTGGATTGAAACTCTATAGATATTTTAACATTTAGGGTAATGTTCCTGTTTCTGGGACAACAATTTGAATGGTCCAGCATTGGCCGTCTTACAGACAGCTCTTGTTACTAAAGAAATAAGATGAACAATGTTATATTAATATCCCTTGTAATACACATGAAATGTATATAAAGAAACTTTTTTACAAAAGTGAAATACAAGGGTATAAACCTATGTAGAGGTACTTGCCTCAGTTTACAACCAAATCTTTTGAGCATAGTTCTACTGTGCTGAAATTCATAAAAGTGCTCGTCAATTACTGTTGCCTTGTGTTTCCTGTGCTTGAAAGTAGCTCTGTGTTCAGCAGTTACACTGTTGTATGTGGACTGTTTATTCAATATTTATTTTGTATGTTCACCAAATGTGTTGTTTTTTTCATATTTGTGATACTATACAGTTGTCAAAATAAATGTAGATTATCTTACATATGTTTGTTATGACAATAAGAGCATTTCCGTTAAATTTACACCAATTTCACACAAACCTCAGTTTTTCAAGAGAAATCCAGTATATGTCGGGTCATTTAGAAAATTAATGTTTTTGTCTATTCAAATTGTATTTGGTAATGTGTCTGATTATTTAAAAAAATCTATGCGGTATTGTCACTTGATCGTCTGTGTCTGCATTGGTGTAAATTTTTGTTTATGTCCACCTTTTCTCAATTACTGTAAGAGCTACAGCTTTGAAACTTTTCACACTTGTTAACCATCATTAGGGGACTATGTAGGCCAAGTTAACCATCATTAGGGGACTATGTAGGCCAATACCCATAACTCTGATATGCATTTTGTTTGAATTGTGGCCCTTTTTATACTTTGACAATTTGAGTTTCTTCATTTTGCCTCTAAGTTATATGTGTCCGCGCGCTTAATTTATGTCGATGAAAAACCTCCAGTTTTGAGACCCCAACTCCAGCTGAAAAATGGCAAACCTCCAGTTTTGGGATTCTGAATTTATCACATGTATGGTTTCTTGGTTAAAATTTTTGTTTAGGACCGCTGTTTCTCAAAAGCTACAAGAGATCGATACAGCTTTAAAACTTTGAACACTTGTTTATCATCATAAGGGGACTATGTAGGGCAAGACCCATAACTCTGATAATTATGCATTTTATCAGATTTATGGCCCTTTTTGTATTTAGAAAATCTGAACTATAACTCTTCTTACATATTGTCTAGCACATGCAGATGAGCGGTGGCACCTGTAGGCGGTGGTCCTGATTTTGAAAGTATGCCTCCTACCCTAGCCCTACTGATTTGTTCATTGTCTAAAAGTCTGTACATAATTATGTCTCTGCATCCCCCCCCTCACCACACACACACACACACGTGGGGGGGGGTGGGGGCGGATATGTTGTTTTTACCCTGTCCTTCCTTATGTCACACTTCATTTCCGATCAATAACTAGAGAACCATTTGACCTAGAATCTCCAAACTTCAAAGGGTGGCAGGGCTTATGGAGTAGATGACCCCTAATGTTTTGGGGGCCAATCCATCAAAGGTCAAAGTCACAGGGGCCTGAATATAGAAAACCATTTCCGACCAATAACTTGAGAACCACTTGACCCAGAATGTTGAAACTTCATAGGATGATTGGTCATGCAGAGTATATGACCCATATTGATTTTTGGGTCATTGTTAAAGGTCAAGGTCACGGGCCTGAACATGGAAAACTGTTTCCGGTTAGTAACTTGAGAACCACCTGACCCAGAATGTTGAAACTTCATAGGAATAAAGGTCAGTAATTCGGTCGAAAATGTGCTTCCGTGGTGTAGTCGAAAGAAGTCCATTTTTTTGCGCAATTTCATGTAGAACGAGTGCTTTAATCACCATGTTCACTACTAGAATACATTCTGCATGAAATGAGATGGTTTTCATGTTCATACACCCAACATGGTCAGTTTTGCAGATTGAAACCGAAAGTAGGTGTTGATTGCGCGGACGCCATTTTTAGGGTAGCAGACCACAACTGACTAGCATTTCACTAGGAACTACATAACCCCCTATTTTCTTTTCATTTTTTCGTTAATTTGTGATAGAACTTTCATGAAAAATAGGTGTAGGAAAAAGTGATGTTCTCTAAAGATACGTAAAGACGACCTGAAGTTGTCGTTTTTTATATGAAACAAAGAAGGATTTGAACTACTGACCTTTAACCTCATAGGATGATTGGTCATTCAGGGTAGATGACCCCTATGATTTTAGGGTCACTGTTAAAGGCCAAGGTCAAAGGGGCTTGAACATGGAAAACCATTTCCGATCAATAACTTGATAACCGCTTGACCAAGGATGTTTAAAGTTCATAGGATGATTGGACATGCAGAGTTGATGACCCCTATTGATTTTTGGATCACTCTATTAAAGGTCAAAGTTACAGCGGACTGAACATGGAAATCTATTTCCTGTCAATAACTTGAGAACCTTCAAACTTCATAGGGTGATAAGACTTGCAGAATAGGTGACCCATATAATTTTTTGGGTCACTCTATGAAAGATCAAGGTCACAGGGTGCTTCGAACATCGAAAACATTTTTCAATCAATAACTTGAGAGCCACTTGACCCAGAATGTTGAAACTTAATAGGATGATTGGACATGCAGAGTAGATGACCCTTACTGATTTTGGGGTCACTCAATCAAAGGTCAAGGTCACAAGGCTTGAACATAGAAAAACAGTTTCCAATTCATAACTTGAGAACCATTAGGCCCAGAATGTTGAAACGTAGTGGGATCATGAATGGACACGCCAAGTAGATGATCCCTATAGTAGCCAACCGTCAGTGTCTCTGACTTCCGCTCCTGTCCCCTGTTGACTTCTTGCTCATACGACTATGCATTGGAGGAGACATGCGCTTTTCCGCAAAAGTATCTTCTAGTCATTATTGGTTTTAAAGCAATGCCTAGAGAAAACTTTGACCTAAAGTTCTCAACTTGATAGTATTATTGTTTGTGGTCTGTAGACGGTCACTATTATTCTGGATCCAGTAGGTCAAAAAAGGTGAGTCTGAGCCTGAACGATTCTTCCTTTCTAACCAGGATTCAAAACAAAGCCTCTGGTTGTTAGAACGGTGCTTTTGTTTTATTGGAAAGTGGGCGGGCTGGGTCAAACAGTTGCACCTATTGTCACCCATGGTGTATATAGCTTTACTAAGAAAAAAGGTTAGCTTACTCAGGTCTGGAGCAACTGATACGTATTAGACCTTCCTGCTCAGGTCAAGGTTAATTTCATTTAAAAGAAAAAAACCAGTTTATTCTCAATAGCTTTAGTTAGGAATGAGATACAGCGGTGAAACTTGGATTGCAGGCAGCTCAAGTTGGGATTGCGTTGATATTTACGTCCATGCTTTTATTGATAAAAAGGTCAGTAATCCATCAGTGTCTCAAAGCCAGACCATTTCTTGCTACTATTTAGACTGTTTACAAACTGTAACCCAGTTCATGTGCAATTGTACAAAAAATTAGAGCATACTACTCGAATGATCTGACACTACAGCAATATGGGTATGAGCAAACGTTTCATGCATGTAATATTCATACTTGGCAACTTGCATGTCCGCTGGATATCTAACACCTGCTTACCTAAGTTAGCACAGACTAATGAGATTTAATGTTGTAAACTTAAGGTAGTCATCCGAATCATGATGCACATTACAACTGTGCGGTTACTACCTTCTTGTACACATGTAGTCACATCATTTTCCAGTGACAACAGTCAAGACCTTGAAAACCAGGCTTCTTGGCATTGCCATGTTCCTTGCCTTATCCAAAATTCGAGATACAGTATCGCGCTATTCTTTAGATATGATGTCTGATTTTAAGAAGATGGTTGGTCAGTCTGTCGGTAGACCATTGTTTAGAGACTGTTTGGTCTCACAACGATAAAACTTCATAGAATGATTACATGTGGTCAATAGATGACCCCTATTGTATAGAGGGTAAGTTCGTCAAAGTAGGTAAGTAAGTAAGTATGTAAGTAAGTAAAGACTATCTGGTTTCCCAATCTTCCATATGGGCCTCAGATTCATACTCGCCTTGGAAATGGTTTCTACTTAAAAGAGTAAAGAACGCTTTGGCCTAATGTCGTTAAACGTCCTGGAGTGATTAACTTTGGTCATAAGATCACCCCTTTTATTATAGAGGTCAATTGTCAATGTCACAGTGACCTCAAGGCTGAATACGGTTTCCTAACAACTAAACAACGCTTTGATTTACATTCCTCAAACTTCATAGGGTAGTCAAAACATTGCTGCCTCGATAAGACGGTCGAACGCAAACCGCTGGCCCCATCCCAAAGATCAAGGTCACACTTGGGGGTCAAAATTCTTTTTAGAGAATTATTGAGACTGTGTTAATTACGGGCTCAGCACTGTTGCCATTTTGCCGTCAATACTCTAGTTATTAGATTCGCTATTGACTTCTATTTATGCCCAATTTTTTTTTCTTGAAACGTTATGCCACAAAACCATTCTTTCGGAACGCACCTATAGTATACCTGGTAGACTGTGATGTAGAAAATCTCATGTGACTGTAAAAAACAACACCAACATTATAATTGAACATCAGGCTCAAGTTAAGTTGTAGGAACAAGAGGACCATTATGGCCCTAGATCACGAGCTTCCCACCATCCTTGAACAGTTTTGGTAGATGGTCACGCAATGAAAATATATGTGAATTTTTTTAAAAATAGTGCCAATGTTTTCTGACAGGATGATTTTAGAAGTTGTCAATTACATTGGTGTATGCATGCGAAGTTATTTTTGGGAAGATGGGTAATGTAGGCATTGAAGTAAGACGAGTTAGAGAAATATTAACAATCAAATGAAACTAAAAGTACAAAGAATGTGGGCCGAACACGGAAAACTAGCCTCGCTCCTGTTGGCCATGTATTTTAACGATACCGACTGATGTGAAGGATTTATACTCAGTTCCAAAAGAAAGTGTGCACTTTTTAAGTTTAAATATTTCAAAAAATTCCCCGACGTTTTTGTTTCATTTTTTCATACACTAACTCTCAGGTATAACTCAAAATCTAAAATGCACACCAATTTGTTTACGAACTGATTTAAATTTTGGTACCAAACATTAGATAGTATTGTAGAACAATTAATAAATGCCTTTTTTTGTTAGGCCACTTGTCAGGATTTAATCATAAATGGAAAAATAAATGGCAGATATCTTTCTTTAGTATACAAAATGGGTTATTGGTGAAAATTTCGTTTTAAAAAAGGATTCAGGGAAAAAGTTGAAGAACATGGGGAAATAACCAAGTACATGTACCTTTATTCAATTTGTATTAAAGAAAATATGGTATTTGTCATATTGGCGCGCTAGTTTGTCGTTTTGGCGTGTTGGCGCTCTTCAAACGAAATAGCAGTACACTGGCACTTTTTACTAGAACTTCAAGATTAAATTCCAAATGAGACTGAACATCCATACCTCATGGTTGTCATGTGAAAATAGTCATTCAGTTAACATATAATTTTTACCAGACATTCAGATATTAATAAGAAATAAAGTTTCATTATCAATCTCGGCCAAGATTGAAAATGTTTTACAAATAGAGGCCAGATCTCTACCTCCAGTACCCTTACGAAATGGTCAAAAAGCTGCGAACATGCCGCGAACATACCTATTCGCAGGAAGTATTCGCGGGATATTCGCTGCTACCGCGATCATGCCGCGATTGGTTTGATACTAGTTCGCGGGATATTCGCAGGAAGACCAATGATCGCGGCATGTTCGCGAGAAGAACTAAGAAGATTATAATCTTTTGGTAAACTGTTACTGAAGAGCTTTTATAAGAGCAGGTAATTGTAGATCAATTAATTTATAACATTATCTGTAAGGTCACAGTATGAGTCTGATAAGTTAATTACAACCAGATATTCTGGACATGTTTAGAAGAAAATCTGTGTGCATTACAGACAGTTTTCATAAGTGATTCTTAGAGGCTGATAGGAATATATACTTTTTTTGTGGTAAGTCGGAAAATTTATGTTTAATATCTTTACTCATAAATCTCAATAAACATAAGGAATTTTGAAAATGAAACAGATATGCTTAACCTTTTGCAGAGCTGTATCGGATTATCTAAAAAGAAATATAAAACTAGCTTATTTTGACAATTTCTAAGCTTCATAAGTCTGATGATTAACATGTAAAACTATGACAGATTTGTAGTGATACATATAACTTATAAGCAGTGTGAAGAAAAAAACATTCGGATGAAATGAATACATGCACTCAGACACTGTTGTTGAAATGACAAGTAACAGTTAAAATTCAAACATATTTTATCATTAAAACTTTGTTTAAAATGCTCCAAATATGATATAAAAAAAAGTTCAGACATTGACAATCTGAATTTATTACAACCTCAGTGTTCAAGTTTATTCAATAAATTTAGATCCCTGATTCCTATTAATTTATTTGTTTTTGCACTTTTTCTGTACATGCTTTTTTGTACACAATTTCTGTAGTGATGGTTTTCAGTTAGTTCGCGGCATGTTCGCAGCAACTAGTTCGCGGCATGTTCGCAGCAACTAGTTCGCGGGAAGTTCACTGCTACTTGTTCGCGGAAAGTTCGCGGCAACTTGTTCGCGCCAAAACTAATTTGCATGTGAAAAATGAACACCAAACGAACATCCCGCGAACAATTATACCAACTGTATCAAAAGTGTTCGCGCCATGTTCGCCGGATATTCGCGGAATGATCGCAGCAAGTGTTCGCGGCAAACTATAATATTTCCGTAAGGGTAGCGCCATAATTACCACCAAAATTAGGTGTTGTACAGTGCACATTGTGTAACTGCACATGGTACAGTGTGCATTAAAACAAAGTTATATGAAACAGAACATGCTATTTATAACTGGTTTGATTTTTTGGGTTAAAATCATACATCATTTGTTTTCTTAAGCATCAGATAAGGCACGACGCTGTGTGCTGTGAAAGAATTAGAAAACAGCAGGTAAGAATGCCCTTTTTTATATTTAAGGCCATTTTAAGATTCTATTTCTGCCTTCTTTATCTTTATTGTGTGTTTGTTTGGGTTTAACGCCGTTTTCAGTTATGCAACGGCGGGCAGATCACCTAACCAGTGGTCCTGGATACTCTACCAGTACAAACCTACAAGTAACTGTCAACTTCCCAAATGAGTCAGAGGTGGGGGACAAATGATTTCAGACAATGTCTTTTATACGGGGATCGAACTCGCGATCCCGTGATCCGTAGATCGGCGCTATCCCTATTGAACTAAGTGGGCGGGATTTTATCTTTACTGAATTTAGTTGTAAGGCCAGAAAAAATCTGTGTTCCGGGTAACTCGATCAGCATGCAAATAGAGGCCCCTTCTAGCCTATTTTAGGGCTATTTTTTTATATATCTGTGATCACTTTTACTGTAATTATTCGAAAATATACAGAGCCACTGCACTCCGCCATTTTGTTGGCATCTATGCCAGCGTCCATATTTGTATTTTTTTTTATTTTTTTTTATGTATATAAGCTGTTTTCTCAATTACTTAAATCTCACACACTTTTGCACTGTGATGAACTGCACATGTTCCATAACCCTGCTTTATCGTGTAACCAGGTTTATAAAAAAAGGTAATTAGATTGGCGAATGGCAGGCGAGTGGGCGTTTCCAATCAATAACATGAGTTACCGATTCAAATGAAAGTTAGTACGAGTATATAGGTAGCTTTCAAAGAGATGGCATTTTGAATTGTACACGAGGTCACTAGGGTCAAGGTCAATGTCAATGTTGCTTAAAAATAGAAAAAAGCGGTTTTCGCTCGATAACTGGTTTGCACTGATGTATTGAAAAAAGCTTGGCCTATAGGTAGCTTATAGAAAAACAAAGACTGGAATTGTATATGGGGTCAGTGAGGTCAAGGTTAGCAAAACAAAAATAATCTTAAAACTTAGAAAATTCCATAGTGACGCATTGGTTAAGAGCGTTGGGTCAAAGCTACTTTTTGTGTTGTGGAACAGATGGATCGCGGTTAAAATCATTATGAGATCCTAAATTTTGTAATAAAAAAGATCATTTTATGCCACTGAGTCAAGGGCGAATGTCTCACTTATTAAAAACAGACTTTATAATTTTAGTTTGGACTAACTTTCTGTCACCAAATTTGGTGTGCAAGCTTATCTGAAGAATTAGCTTTTGATGATATTTGGGGTTACTGTTACTAAAAATAGAAAAAAGGTTAATGCTCATTATCTTCAGTCTCGGTACACCAAAGAAGTATAAAATACATATTTTATTGGGTGCACCTATTGTCAGTAAACTTTTTATTATCTTTTGGTGTATAGATAACTTTTATCAAACACAAAGTTTGGGAATGTATTGGGGGTCACTTTGATCAGGGTCAAAGTCACTGTAACTTTAAAATGGTTCCGCTGTGGCACAGTGTCCAGATTGTTGGGCTAAAGAGGTCTTTTTTTGCTGTGGAACAGATGGGTCGCAGTATTATTAAAATTAGCCTATTCAAAATTTCTTTTAGGCTTGAAAGCCAACTTTTTTTTTTCATTTTCATTGTGTTATAGTTCTATTATATAAGTATGCCTTTTTAAACCGTTAGCATAGACGGCGTATGATTGTATTATTTCATATGTTCAAGTTATTACAAAATAAGTATTCAAATAAGTAGTAGGATAACGGAATGAATTGCAAAGTTAAACTACAAAGACAAATGGTGAATTTCAACGCATGTTAAATCAACTTGTTATATAAATCAGTTTGTTATACAAATAATGCCCTAAGGAACATGTTAGCTATATATTTTAATAACGAACATATTTTGCTTGTCCCGATAGTTGGCTATAAACAGAATATGAAATAAGCAATGACTATGTATCTTCTTCTTCTTCTTGTCGTTCGCGACTACACTGTCAGTCCAGTAGCCTCGATGAAACTTCTGGTTTGCCGCAGATCCTCAATGCCTCCATACAGTTTCTGGTGGATTGAGGTATCTATCGGCCAAGTCGCAGCTCGCTCCTGATCATGCCTTTTACATCTCTGGAGTATATGCTCCGCAGTCTGATCTTCATCACATGGACAAGTTGGCGATGGTGCCAGTCTGTATTTCTTGTACATGTGAGCATTGAGCTTGTTGTGCCCTGAGCGGAGCCTGACCATCATCACTTGTTCAGACCGATCAAGGATGATGGTGACTTTCTCCTTGTAACTCACAGGTTCTCTTGGTTGTTCTGAATGAGCTCCTAGCTTAGCCAGTTTGTCTGCCTCTTCATTGCCTGCAAGTCCACAATGGGATGGAATCCACTGAAGTGCTACTTTGCAGGTTATACTCAGGCTCTTCATTCACCTGGCTAGCTGCAGAGCTTTATTGTTGATCAGAGCTTCCATGAGAGACAGTGCATCTGTGAGAAAGACGACTGAGGAGCTTTCTTCTGCCGAGTATTCAACCATTGAGACGGCCTTCTTGAGTGCTTCAGTCTCTGCCTTGTAATTGCTGCAGTGTTTTCCTGTGGCTGCATGTAGTGTTTCGTCTCTTGCCAGATGGGTATTGAATGAAAACTCCTGCTCCTCCATCTTTGACGGCGCATGTGGCTGATCCGTCTGTATAGACATGAGTCCATGATTCCGGAGGATAGTCTTCATTGATCATAGCAAGTGTGAGGCTCTTCCGAATGCTTTCATCCTTTTGCTTTCCGCGGTCAAGACGAGGAACAGCAAGTCTCGCAGTCACTGAGGACAGAACATTCGATAGAGGGTTTATAATGTCTTCACTACCTAGGGGAGTCGTTGGTACGCTCAGCTCAGTTTTGAACTCTCGGTTGAGTTTCTTTGCCTCGTGTACGAAGCTGCTACGTTTGAGCCGATTCTTTGTGTAGCCATCTAGCTTGGCTTTTATGGGATGGTCTTGAAAAGACCTGAACTTCTCTGCTTGAAGCACAACCTTTGCATGTCTTCTGTCTTGTAACGGCTGTGTGCCTGTTAGCTTCTCCATGAAGGAGATTGGTGTAGACTTTGTAGCACCTGTCATGATCCGCAATGCTTGGTTCTGAACCTTGTCTAAAGCCTGTTGGTTAGTTTTGGCAGTAGTGGACCAGGCAGTTGAGCTATACTCTAAATGGGGTCTCACTAATCCCTGATATACTGTCTTGAGTATTTGCTCATTTGCTCCCCACGTCGTTCCAGCAAGTTTGCGCATCATGGCAAGCTTCCTACGGGCATTCCCTTCTGCTTTCATGATTATGTATGAAGCAATCTCCGTTGCATGATACAGACTTTTTATTTCAGAGATTAGCCAATTTAATTGTGTATGTTTGCCACGTACCTGCGTAAAGGTAGCTACGCGCCTGACTTGTAATGATCCGACGAGCTCTACTTTGCTTTTTTACAAAGTTATGCCCTTTTTTGACTTAGCAATTATTGGGTGTGATTTTGTTTATCAGCTGGTATTTCACGAACCACTTAGAATGGATTCGAACTTCACACACTTGAGCTTGTTAACTTTGATTTTATGACATGCAATACAGAGGTAACATAACTCTGTTTTTCTATTTTACAAAGTTTTGCCGCTTTTTCAACTGAGCAATTTTTGGTAATCTTACGAGGGGCGGTTGGAAAATATCCGGACTTTTTGCTCTTTCTCAAAAATCTTTCAATATTTTTTTTTTTCTTTTTTTTTTATCAATTTTCAAAGTATTTCCCACCTACTAGTATGTCATATTCGTGGGAGCTTTTGAATTGCCTCTGCAAACCATGAAGTAGATCTACTGCTGAGGTACACATAAATTTACAGTTGAAATCAAAGCCGCCCTGGTCTTATATTTGTTTCGAGCAATCCGTGCTTTCAGTTCTGAAAGGAAATAAAAGTCGCAGGGACAAGGTCTGGGCTGTATGGCGTGTGGGGCCAAAAGTTTGAAAGAACTGATAAGGTCTACTGATGAGGCAGTATGAGAGAGGACATTGTCATGCAAAAAGGACATTTTTTCTGGCCTAGCATGGGATGCAACTTTTTCAGTTCTTCTTGGAGTTTATAGATTTGACTTGGCATGAAATGAGCTTAATCGTCTTAAGAGTTGGGGCTTTTGTTCCAGTTTCAGCATAGAGAATCAACATTTCAACCCCAGTGACAATACATTTCAGAAATTTATTTTCATCACGGTTGAAACGCCCAAAAGAATTCTTTTGCTATGGTCACCCTTGATGCCTTATGGTCTTTTGTCAGCTGTTTCGGCACCTACCTAGCATTAACCTGGCTCATAATTTTACGTGTAAAATCTTATGTGCCGACGCTCTACCGATCCTAAACTGATTAGCTACCTCCAGCAATCTTTTTGACAAAAACTTCCAACATTCGCCATCATTGTAGGTGTCACTGTCTCAGCAGGTCTCCCTGGCTTAGGGTTGTCCCTCAATATTGCCCTGCCCTCTCTAAACTGTGCCATCCAGCTTTAAACGTTTGAGCGGGATATGTAGGCTTTAGAAAAACGTTTTTGCAACATTTGAAAAGTTTGACAAGGTTTTTCACCCTCTAAAAGAGCGCGGGAATTTTATTACAGTTGTCTGTTCCTCCAGTCTAGAGTCCATGGTAGCCCTAACACCTATACTTCTCATTGAAAATAAACTGACCCGATTCATAGGCGATAAAATATAATTTTCGCTCATGTATAATACGTGTCGGTAGCCGCACGACGAAAGACAGTCGCATGAAAAGTCATAATATAGGAAAGTTCTTTTATTTCTTCTTATTTTTAGTGACAAAAAAGTCGAGCGTCGCTGTCCTCCGACAGCTCTTGTTTAGGACACTTTCACATGAAATAAAATTACATTAAAGATAGAAAAATGTCTACCTACCTACCCTGATTTTGTTCAAGAAACAGGTATAATGTATTTTTCTTTCTTGCCTAAATTAGCAATGATAGTGTCAGACTGACGCAGGGTTAAGTACAAATACACACTTATTGACAAACACTATAATACAGTTTAAAATACCAAGGTGATGAGAAGTAAATATTTGAGCATAATGTAATTTGACCTAAGATATTCTATTAAGATTGTCTTTTTATCACTAGTTTTTTTTTTTTTTTTTTTTTTTTTTTTTTTTTTTTTTTTTTTTGTTGTTGTTTTTTTTTTTTTTGCAGCAGCAGCAGCAGTCACGTATATAACAGCTTACGAATATGACTCTGATAGAAGTTTGTTAATAGACTACGCGTAGCCTAGTAGAATTTTATCAGAAGAGCATATAAACATTTCGTGTTTACCGTGTATTGTCAAATCTGATTTTAATGCACCACTTTTACTTTGAATAAAGTTAGCGTTTTCAAAGAAATTAATTTTTGTTCATTTAATCAACGTTTCTTTTAACTTTTGATTGTGGTAAAGACCCAAGTTTCTCCTTTGGACACTACTTGAGGTACAGCTGGGTAAAACCTTGACTAGTTGTTGGTCTCGGGAATTTTGACGAACCACTGATGGATGAAAATGGCTGACCACTAGCAAACCAAATGTAAGACAAGTAGTTCAAATATAAAGAGACATATCAGTTCTTCCTTCCCCGTGTCCTTTCTCAATAGCACCGTTTTACTGTACTGTGTTTTAGTATGTAGGCCTGTTTGAAGCATTCTGTCGAAATCTATTTAGTTACTACTATCATTTGCTATATATAAATGGCGGCGTAACAAAAGTGGCGCTGAAAGAAGTGAAAATTAAAAGAGATAATTTAGGGGGTGGTACTTAATGAAGCTTATTTAAACTTTCTAATCCCTTTTTCTTTTACTTTGTCTATAGTAGATGTATAATTTTTGATTGGAATTTAAGCCTCTGAAAATATGACATTCTAGAAAATGCCAATATAATATTATCAAGGATGTGTATTCTACATGAAATAAAGAATAGCCTGATTTAGGTGTGTTCAACCTGTACATGTATAGATATGTTCTGACATTGTTTACATGTATAGATATGCTCTGACATTGTTTATCTAAGAGTATAATCAAATATTACTTCCTGTTTCGAATAAAGAAAAGAAATGGTATGTTTTCAAAGTTATATATTTTTCAGGACAATAATCTTTAATTTGCATTATTTTCTATAATACGTAGCTATATACTTTAACTGTTTTCTTTTTGAACATGTATTCCATTTTAATTTTATTATAATACTATGTATTTGGAAACGAAAGTAGAGAGACAATATTCTTTAACTTGTAATATAACTACGACGTGAGTCTTTATTAGAAACATTTTCAATGTCATTTTCACTATAAAATATTCTCTTTTTTTTTTCCATATAAATTTAAAGGCTACGAGATTTTTAGTTGGAGCTATAGATTTTGGGACGACCTATTCCGGCTGGGCCTTTTCATTTAAGCACGAGTATGAGGCGGACCCAACAAAAGCAACAGTTAAACATTGGCTGTCCAAATCAGGAAATCTTGTGACGAACAAAACGCCTACCTGTCTTTTGATAAAACCAGATGGAAAAACATTTCAAGCGTTTGGGTATGATGCCGAAAATGAATTCAGAGATTTGGTTGATAAGAACCAGCATGGAAATTACTACTTCTTTAAAAGATTCAAAATGAAACTCTTCAAAAAACTTGGGAAGGTGAATTATTTACAAATATTACTATATTTATTGAATATTCAATCTCGGTATCATATGGCATAAATTTGACACGAAAATGGGAGAGGGGTTATGTTAAGTAATCACTATAGATTCATAAAAAGAAACTGATCGTTAGCTGTAATTTGTTTTATCGAACACATACCCGGCAGACTAGGTAGATTATAGACTAGTATTATATCTTACATAGTTGAAAAAAGGTCATAAGCGATACAAAGGGAAAACAGTTTGTTAGTGAAACCGATGTCTTAATAGAAAAGTAAATTATTTATTACTTTACTGAAAGCTTGGTTCAATTGCAAGAAACACTAAAATTTGAAGAAAAAAGAGTGTAAGACTTAAGTAAAATTGTTTGATGTCATAGTATCGCAAAAAGAAAGATAATTAACACTTCAGCATCAAGTTGTATAATAATAATAATAATACATGACTTGTACAAACCGGTGGTTCTACCTAGATGTCTACCCTAAGCAAGATCTTTGCCAACAGTTTTAAACAGTAAAGCCGCTACATACCCATATCACTGCCTCGGTAGCCTAGTGGTTCAGCGTCCGCTTCGAGTGCGGGAGGTCGTGAGTTCGATCCCCGGCCGCGTCATACCAAAGACGTAAAAAACGGTACTAGCAGCTTCCTTGCTTGGCGCTCAGCATTAAGGGGATAGTGCTAGGACTGGTCAGCCCGGTGTCAGAGTTATGTGACAGGGTGGGGTATCATGCCACGTGTCTACGGCGTGATATCCCAGTGAGGCAGCACTATAAAGTTGGACATTGTGCTCGCTCACTGCTAGTAGACACCGTCGTTTATATGACTAAAAATTTGATTGTTGAAAAAGACGTTAAACCCGAACACACACACACACGCGCGCGCGCGCCCGTATCTGTCCGTGGTGGCTTTACAGCCAAAAATCAAATAACGAAGCTGTTAATATTTCCTTCTCCCTCCATATATATGTATGCTTGTAAAATTGCGTTCATACCATTTTTAGGCTGGCGATATTCGCCAGACTATTATAACCATATGTTGAGTTTCTGTAAAGTTCAACAGGTGCTGAGACTGACAACACAAAATATAATTTCATGCGCAATTCAAATAGTCCGCCACGTTAATCAGTTTTGCCATAGAGTTGTATAAAGATTGTTAAACTTACCTGTTTCAATAGATCTACTTTCGCAAACATGTTATTATAATGTTTTATTTCTCTAACGGTAAATACTTGAAAGATAACATTAGAAAATATTGCATAATGATGGTAAATTAATTCGCCTCCATGAATGAAATGTCCGTATGAATGGAACTAACTCAACGTTGACCGCTTCGTTATAGATTATGACCTCGGTCTATAAGGAGCTAAGTAAACAAACGCTGGTTCCGAGAAACAATCGTCGATATGAATTATACTGCGCATTATTCGACGATCTGACATAACGTGGAAAATAAGAAATATGAAATATCAATTAAAATGAACTTATAGTGATATGAGTTATGTCAGGTCTTATATTTAGGGCTTAAGTTTTAAGAAACTATTCTTTCAGATCATTTGTTATAGGTACTAAGGGACGTAATCGCTGCGTGATTGTCACAGTAACGTGATAAGCAACAAATGACCACATTATATCTGTTTTTAGGCTATTTTTATACTAAATTCGTTTTACACATTCTGACGAATACTGAAAGATATAATGTAAAAAGCGCTTTGTTACCAATTTGCTTTAAGGGTGGGGGTGTAGATGTAGCGAGTTCTGTTTAAACACACGTTTTCAACTTTTTTCAGGTTATATTAAGATAGTGGACCCGTATTGGTAGTGTTTAACAATTGCACTAACTTGATACAGTTCTGAAGTTAACATATTTCGCACTGTGATTCATCTTTAAATGGCTTTTACCGTGTCGTTGTTGTTTGTTTGTTTGTTGTTTATTTGTTAATTTTGTATAAGTTATGTCTTTTTTCCGCCAGCTGAAACAGAGACAAATTTCAAAGTGATAGCCATTGTGCAAAATGATCACAGAGAATTCATTTTACCAAATATTTTTCTAAATGAAACCTCAAAATATTGCGTAACAATGATAAAACACAAAATAAAATTGGCGATAACAATTTTTCTCGAGTGCCTCAAGTAAAAGGATTTAATCGGAAAGAAATTAAGCTCCAACTTTTGAAAATTATGACCTTGCTTTATGCATTCATAAAGAACCATAGGGCAGAAGTAAAACCTACCTATATACATTTATTCAAAACTTTGTAAAAATAAATGCAAAATCAAAAACTTTTACAATTTTCAAAGATGTCTAAACATTCACCCTTCAGGTCAAATTCATTTGAAACAGCAAGAAATGACTAAGAAATGGCTAATCAAATAAAACATTTCCGCTTTTGTACGACAGATCAATGATAATATGTCTTTAAAAACAACAGTTTATCTTACTCGAAAAAAGAAAAATAATGAACAAAGTTTGGTCCTAGTAGGGTTTGAACCTACGCCCTCCTGAACAATTAGTAAAAGTAATCTCGTGGTAGGAATTGTATACTCTTAAAAAATACATTATTACGGGTACGCCAATTTTCCTAACCATCGTATTAAGGAAGCAACATGACTAGACTATAATCATCAACAGTTTATCTTACTCGAAAAAAGAAAAATAATGAACAAAGTTTGGTCCTAGTAGGGTTTGAACCTACGCCCTCCTGAAAAATTAGTTAAAGTAATCTCGTGGTAGGAATTGTATACTCTTAAAAAATACATTATTACGGGTACGCCAATTTTTCCTAACCATCGTATTAAGGAAGCAACATGACTAGACAATATCATCAACAGTTTATCTTACTCGAAAAAGAAAAATAATGAACAAAGTTTGGTCCTAGTAGGGTTTGAACCTACGCCCTCCTGAAAAATTAGTTAAAGTAATCTCGTGGTAGGAATTGTATACTCTTAAAAAATACATTATTACGGGTACGCCAATTTTCCTAACCATCGTATTAAGGAAGCAACATGACTAGACAATAATCATCAACAGTTTATCTTACTCGAAAAAAGAAAAATAATGAACAAAGTTTGGTCCTAGTAGGGTTTGAACCTACGCCCTCCTGAAAAATTAGTTAAAGTAATCTCGTGGTAGGAATTGTATACTCTTAAAAAATACATTATTACGGGTACGCCAATTTTCCTAACCATCGTATTAAGGAAGCAACATGACTAGACAATAATCATCAACAGTTTATCTTACTCGAAAAAAGAAAAATAATGAACAAAGTTTGGTCCTAGTAGGGTTTGAACCTACGCCCTCCTGAAAAATTAGTTAAAGTAATCTCGTGGTAGGAATTGTATACTCTTAAAAAATACATTATTACGGGTACGCCAATTTTTCTATCCATCGTATTAAGGAAGCAACATGACTAGACAATAATCATTAACAGTCCGGTTTATAGCGGGGCTCGAGCCCAAAATTTCCCTCATTCCGACAAGAAAATCGCCCCATTTGATCAATTTTCTTACATTCACACATAATGTGTGTGTTGGGTGGGGGATTGCATATTGAAATATAGATGTTGTGTTTGTTACCTTTATATTTTATCTGATATTATGTCCCTCAGTGTTTATTATCGCTTCGTAAGAAACATATATAAACGGTTATGGCACGCCAATTGTCCAATAATAACGTTAACCAAGGTTTACGGTAAAAAAAGTAGAATTAACAATTACAGATAAACAAGGGTTTTCGAACGTAAAACCAGGTTTTTCTAATACTTACCCATATTTTCGGGCGGCCCAGGTTTCAACTAGGGTTTTCAATTGAACTTTGAATTTCGGCCGTTATTTTAAGTTCACGAGCGTGAACCTATGTTTACGGAAGTAAACAAGGGTTCTCGGGTGTAAACCATAGCTTACGAATGTGAACATAATTATGTTAACGATCGAGAACTTAGGTTTACGACCGTGAACATGGGTTTAAAACCGTAAACATAGGTTAACGCTGGTGAACATAGGATAATGACCAAAAATCATAGTTTTGTTCGAGAAACCAAGTTTTTCGAACTTAAACCTACGTTCACGTTCATAAACTGTTGTTCACGCTCGTAAACCCAAGTTCATGGTCGTAAACATAGGTTCACGTCCGTATACAATGGTTCTCGGCAATCAAATTATCCAACAATTACATTCTTTGTCGAAAAACTATGATTATCGAATACTAACATAAATTTTCGAGCGAACACACAGTATAACGGGCTTAAACTATAGTTTACTCTCTTGGACCCATGTTTACGTCCGATAAACTAGGTTTCTTGATTGAACTTTAACTTGGATGCACAAGTTAATCAAGATCACAACAATACCCTATGCTCGCTTTAGTTTAATATAGAAAACCCATAATATCTAAGATTTTGCAAACATCTTTCCCGCACAGTTTTCATTGAGTGTTTTGTGGTAGCCAGCCTTTCTGTACTTTCAGTACTTTGATTGTTTTTTAAAAGGACTTGAAAAGAGACATTACATTAGAAGACGAATTTGGCAAATCCCTTCTAGCAACTGATATTTTTGCGATGTCTGTCAAGTTTTTGGCAGATGACATGCTGGCAAATGCTGGAAAAGGAATAGATGGCATACTTAAATCATCTGAAATCCACTGGGTTCTGACAGTTCCGGCAATATGGTCAGATGCTGCTAAACAGTTGATGAGAGAAGCCGCAGGAAAGGTAAATTACTGTTTCTATTTTAGCATTATATGGACATCAATGTTGTTGCACAAATAATAAAAAATTGAAAGCTAACAATTGTGTGTATTATTCTAAAATTCAAGCTTAGTGTTTACATATTTTATTATTTCCTTTGAAGGCTGGAATCTGTAAAGAAAGGCTGACAATAGCACTGGAACCAGAAGCGGCCTCGTTATATTGCCGACATTTGTCTGTCCATAAAAATGTTGGTTCAAGTGAATTTTCCATATCTAAATTACCAGATGGCAGCACATACATTGTCGTTGATGCTGGAGGTAATTTTGACATTTAGCATGTCACCTTTTAACCATTCTGGTTTGGTATTAGATGCATGAATTATGCATGGTGAGAGGGTTTCTTATAAATTTTGCATTGGAGCGGAATTCCGATTTCAAATTTAGACTTATATTTTGTGTTTGCATTATCGTCTAGGCTTCCTAAAATTACCAGCTAAATATAATTAGTCTATGACTATGGCTTTCTACACGTTATTTAATCTAAAAGCTTGGCATTTAGTCGTGTCTGGTTTCGAATATTATGGTACTCATTATCCAGTTTTGTAGAAATAAACATGTACCTAGACACTTAAGACATCATCTATGAACTATTTTACAGGAGGTACGATAGACGTTACGGTGCACGAGACTGGTAGTGCACATACATTAAGAGAGGTCAGAGCTGCCAGTGGTGGTGATTGGGGAGGTACTATGGTAGACAAGGCTTTTGAGAATTTACTGATTACTGTTGTAGGCAAAGAAGTGTACGACAAATTTAAGGTTGAGGAAACGGAAGACTGGCTTGATATGCTAAGAGAGTTTGAATGCAAGAAAAGAGAAACAATGGTTGATAGTAACAGTAGAATAGGGATGAGATTTCCAGTATCTCTTGCTGATCTACTTGCAGAAACACAGTGTAGCATACACGAAAACATTACGTCATCGAAATATGTAGGAATGATTGAACAGAGAAGAGATAGAATAAAGTTTTCCAATGAGGTTTTTATTAACCTTTTTGAAGATTCGTTGAAGAAAACAACTAGTCACATTAAATCTCTGATGTCAGAAGGTATGATGAAAGAAGTTAAAGTCTTGCTCATGGTTGGTGGTTATTCTGAGTCACCATTATTACAACATGCAATTAAAGAAGCATTGCCTGAAATTCAAGTGGTCATACCGTATGATGCTTCATCAGTAGTTCTAAGAGGAGCGCTGATTTTTGGTCACAATCCGTTATCAGTTACCGAGAGAATTCTCAAATATACTTACGGCACGACCTATACACCTTTATTTGTGGAGGGGAAACACCCAGAGAGTAAGCGTTTTACATCTGACGACGGAGATAGATGTCTAGATGTCTTTAGCAAATTTATAGAATTAGGACAAACGGTAAAACCGGGTGAAACGCAAATAACAAAAAGTTATTTTACACTAAAGAAAGATCAGTTGGCTTTGCTTTTCGAAATTTATGCTACGGAAAAGAGTGATCCGCTTTTCTCAGACGAAGAAGGATGCGTTGAGATAGGGAAATTGAGGATAGAGCTTGACAAGGAATGCGATGAACCTGAACGTGCAGTGAAACTATCGATGCTCTTCGGCGGGACAGAAATAATCGTGGAGGTGGAAGATGAAGTAACTGGGAATAAAAACATAACTACGCTGGATTTCCTTGGTTAAAGGCTAATATGAAGTGTTTAACTAAGATAAAATATTACCATTTTAATTAGGTTTGAAATACACTGGTTTTAATTTAGAATACACGTTCAATATGCAAGCGAATGATTCGCGGATTTGTATTTTCCATCATTTGTATGAAATAAATTGGTTATACAGCTTTTGGCAGGAGCAGCTTTCTGACACAAACGAAACCTACTTAAACCATGATTTTTATTTTCATTTTTGTTTGTGTAAATAACAGCATTTATATTAATCCAGTGTTGCGTATAGTTGAAGTCACACAAAGTAACCACGGCAGCTGTTAGAACAACATATGTTCTAGCGCACTTCCGTGAGCATATCATATGACGTGACGTATGTAAGCAAGCGTTTGAAGATGTGTGTTGTGACCTTGGAAATGTTCCAGCTTTGAGAAGTTACACGTACGAACGATGTTTATATTATTTTTCGAATGAAACGTACACTGACTGTAAATATACCCATGAAAATGACTCTTACCTGGACAATAATTTAACATTTATTCTAACATGGCTCGATTTGATTTCCAGTTAAACAAAGAAGAAAGTCAAGCTCTGTATATTCTGCGATAAACAACGGTTGACACGCGAGAGCATTATGACGTCAATTATGACGTCAAATTGCCGCATGACGTCCGATACATTACTCTTCGCGTAAATGAAGTCCAGCGTTACATTTATTAAAATATATCAATGAGCATGTCAGAATGAAAACAATCAAGGCCTTCTTGCGATTTATCGTCTAATTTACCACGGTTCATCGTTAAGATGCTTCTGTATTTAACCACTCGGGCTAACGCCCTCGTGGTTCAATTCCTACGCATCTGAACTCTGAACCGTGGTAAATCGGACGATAAACCACTCGAAGGCCTTGATTATTTGTTAATTCTGACATGGCTCGAATTGATTTCCAGTTAAACAAAGAAGAAAATCAAACGCAATATATCCTGCGATAAACAACGGTTGACGCACGGACCGGTAAGAGAGCATTATGACGTCAGTTTTGACGTCATGTAGCCGCCTGACGTCCGATACATTACTCCTCGCGTAAATGAATTCCAGCATAATATTTATTGAAATATATTAACGTGCATGTCAGAATGATAAAAAATCAAGACCTTCTTGTGATTTATTGACTAATTTACCACGGTTCATCGTTCAGATGCTTCAGTATTTAACCACTCGGGCTAACGCCCTCGTGGTTCAATTCCTACGCATTTGAACTCTGAACCGTGGTAAATTAGACGATAAACAACGCGAAGGCCTTGATTATTTGTTAAATAATCGTAAAATACATGTTTTTCTTGTGAAGTACATACCAGTTAACGCGTCATTAGTAGTTTGACTACTCAAATCGAAATAAAACACTTTAATTTACCAGAGCAAATTGCATTTCCTGGATTTAGTGGTCCAATTACGTTCTTCTTAATGCTCCTATCATTTTGAAGATGCTTTTTAGTAAAAAATTAAAAACATACTTTCAAAACTGTACAGCTCATCAGACCCATGAACATCTGATAAAACCACAAACTATTTTAAGTACCCATTGTCATGTATATAAGTTAATTGTTTGCCATCACCACACAAAATGTATACGTAACCAAGTATTCAGGTATACAGTTAAAAGTAACTTAAAGTAGCATGGCTTCCAAAACGTTTAAGTACAAAATGTACTTATCTTTCATATAATTTTCTTAAAACTAATGTAACTTGTACACGATGTATTTTTCCTGGACCTCTGCCTAGTATTCGTGTCGAAGTAAATGCTCGAGGATACTCTGGTCAAAGTCCACTTCCGACTGAATTCGAGACAGCGACCGTGCTAGGAGTCAGTTAATTAACATGTATAATATACACCCAATTTAATTTCAATACACTATTAATTGTATAAAAATCCTGCCATTTGTGTATTTAGTAAAGTACAGGTATAGAAACTAGTTGATTACCGAATAAATGCAATTGTGTCTTCGTAAAAATATGCAAAATAATATGTACGGAATTTAACGCTCGATGATTTTAAGTACATGTATCTAAAAAAAGACATTTGAAAATTATTAGCAATTATAAATCAAATACTTTTAATTTGAACACTGTGTACTACTGTTCACAGAACTGAATTGTAAATGATTAATATAAAATTTATTGGAAAGGTCTTCTATTAATGAATACCGAATATTCACCCAACCTTTGTATTGTCATATCAAGGTCTTTCATGACTAAAGCTTCTTTTCCAAAGTTATTCTAGTTTCTTTCAAAAGAAAACTAAGGAAGATCTATCCTAGATACTTTATAATGAAACAAATATGAACAAGAAACGTGGAAATTCTACAAAAAAATCAGGTTTTCAAACTTTGTATTACATCATCATGTTCCTTTAAAAAAGGGTCATGTTCAATTATACGTATTTAACTGCATCCAGTCATGCTATTCAGAAGTACAGACACAACAAGCATAGATGTTTCATTGACATTCATCATTCCTGACTCCAGTCATTAGTTACTGTGTTTTCTATTCTATTAATTGTGACCTAGTTACGGTGACCTTGACCCTATGGCATATACATGAATCTTGTTTTAGTACAAAAGAAACCAGAAAAAGAAAAGAAAAAAGTTGTGCCCGGACCGGGATCTCAACCGCGACCCATTTGCTCAATATTACAAAATGTACAATATACTAATGCTCTAGACCCGTGTGCCATGGTCGAATTTTCTAAGTGTGCAGATTTATTATGTTGATTTTGACCTTGGCCCTAGTGATCACACACATAGATATAAGTTTCTATCATAGACGTATAGACCAAGTTTAATTACAATACATCAGTGTAAGCATAAACCTTTTTTTTTATATTTTTAGAAACAGTGATTGACATTGACCTAGAATATCAATCCAAAACTCCATCTCAATGTTAGCTAGCTATATACCAAGTTTTATGCAATAAATCCTTTTTAACTCGAGTTATTGAACGGAAACCACAGTTGACACCGCCCGTTCTCCCGCTAGTCTAATAACCAAGCTTTTTGAAAATATTGTTTATAATATATGATTTTGCGAAGGTGACGATCGATTTGTACGTATAAATAAAATCAACTAATTTTACTAAATATTTCACGTAATGGTTTAATGAGGTCATAAAAGTATGTTTTTCTATATTATAACTTAGAACGGCAGAATTCCGGCCGCGGGTACCAGCGTATTCTAAGAAATTCTGCAGATATAATAATAGGATACAAACATTCATTAACATTTTTCTAGCATAAAATTTGTATAAATCTTACATACAAAGGCAGTTAGCCACTTCATTCCTAACACTGAGCAATTTGACCAGAGGGGCAGAGAGAAAGTCCCAATATTAAAGAGAAACACATTAGATATAGGCCTATCCGAATGTCTTCAGCTAGGTCTTTGCGAATAGACCAACATGGCTCTTTAACGTGCCTGGTGTACAGCACTGCTGCACGAGAAGCCGTTTTTCTTGAGAAGAGGTAGAGCATATGCCATAAAATTTTATACTCTGAAAAACGTACCAGTTTGAAAGATCGGTAAATGGTTGATGAAAATAAGTACTTCCGAACGGAATCGGAATACAAATGTATATGTTTAGAGAAGTCTTTAAAAATTGGATTCGCTATAGGCGCGAATACGCGGAATAGATCAGATAAACTCTTTGAAATGTTTTACGTATGTTTAAGCGTAGGACATGTCGTGATTTGTATATGGTAAGTGGAATATTGTAATCATTGTTTGCATTTAGTATTAGCGCCGATGAATAATTGAATATATTGTTCATTTTAGTTTACGAGTTCTGTGGACTACGGACTGTGGACCTACAATAGGGATATTCTCAAACTGTATGTAAGGAAATTAAGCAGAACTAAAGTTGGGGAGATCTAGCAGCCGCGATACTGTCAACAATTTCTAGATGTTGTTATATACTTTATAAAATGTGTTCATGTCCGTTTTATATATATATATATATATATATTTTTTTTTTTTAATTATCAACAGGCCTATATTTCGTCATACCAGCATTGTCAACAGCCTGGGCGTATTTATAAATCTTACCTTTACTATACTGTTGTTTTGGGGTGTTTTTTGTTGTTGTTTCAAACTGACTGTGATTATGAACAAAATCTCAGACGACCTGTATCGCGCACTTGTTCTTTTTAATTCTTATTGCTGCAACTTACTATTACGCTTGCAGTCTGTTTCATGTGGTTCTGGCCAGTATTCGCACGCAGATTTTGATCCACCGCAGTTGACTCATTTGCGAAATCGTCAAAGTTTTATTAAGGCGTACGTTCTGACCAAGTTTCATTAAGCCAAAATTGTGACCTCAGTGATAACAGTAACAAAAGAGGCATGATTACCCTGTATCACTCACCTTCATTGCTTAAAAGAGTAGACAGAGTTAAACTTTGGAAAAGGGCCATTATATGTTCCAGAGGCAATAAAAGTTGATCAAACTTGGTGAAAATCTATCCAACCGTTCACGACTTAAGTCGTTTAAATGTAATTTATTTCTAGCGGCTTCTAGAAGGACCCAGGCGCCCCCATTTGAAAATTGGGAGAGGACCTTTCAACGATGCTACAAATCAAGTTTAATGAAGACCCATCAAGCATTTACAAGAAGTTTCCAGTGTTTACAGGTATTACTATTTTAAGCTCTAGATAGCTGCCCTAGGGTCTCCGCGGCTAAGGCTGCTGACTTCAAATCACTTGCCCCTCACCGATGTGGGTTCGAACCGAGTTGAATTATTCATGTCATGAAGCAATCCAGCTGGCTTACGGAAGATCTGTGGTTCTACCCAAATGCCTGCCCGTGATGACATAATGCACGGAAGGGCTCCTTTGGTCTTCCTCCACCATCGAAGATGGAATATTCCCATATGACCTAAATTGTGTTGGTGCGACATTAAACTTAACTAAAAACAAATAGACCAGCTGCCCCTAAAATGGACAAAGAGTCTCCAATTAAACAAAATTTTGAGAGGACCTAATAATGACAATGTTTGATGAAGATCTATCACGCGATTTATGAGAACAAGGCGTTTAAAAGCATTTCTATTTTTGGCTCTAGCGGTCCCTGAAAAGGCTAAACGCCCTTATCTGAACAAATTTGAGAAAGGAACTTACAATGATGCTACACACCAAATTTGATGAATATCTATCCAGTGGTTTAAAAGAAGTCATTTGAAGGTATTTCTATTTTTAGCTCTAAAAAGCCCATTTAAAGAAAGTTGGGAGATGACCTTGAAATGATGTTACATACCAAGTTTGATAAAGGTCTATCAAGCAGATCACGAGAAAGAAACAACATTTAAATGGATTTCCATTTTGGTAGCAAGTGGTTCATAAAAGAGGCCATCAAGGCATTCATAAGAAGTTGTTAAAAAGTATTAGAACTATGTTTAGCTCTAGAGGTCTCTATTAGACCCAAAGTGTAAAAAGAGTTGACAATGATGCTTTTGACAGTTTGATATGATTCATCAAGCGGCTCATGAGAAGTCATTTAAATTTTTAAGCTTGTTAACAATGAAGAGGCCACATTTATGACCATATCATTATGAAACATGGCCAGAATATTTATTTGAATGATTCCAAGGCCAAGTTTAACAGGTGAACGATATAGGGTCATAACGATCCTCTTGTCTGTAATATTTTGATTGAAATTGTAGTATTTTGTACAAAACGGCCCATATTTACGTTTGCATAATAGCGTAAGTATGACACCATCAAACAACAATTTCCTCGTAATCGCTGAATTGCCAATGCAGAAATTCATATGAAACAATCAACCAAAAATGATTTCAACGCAGAGGCGGTGGATTCAGTTGCAACGGATTATGGTGTGATCGATTCCGTAAGAGTTTATTTTTTACTTTTTCATTTACCTCAACCGCACTTTTCCCGCGTGATTTTCACTTTGGTTTGACCTTTCAATCAATTAATAATATCGAATGTCTAATTAATTAATGACCCGATTCGATTTTTATATCAGCGCAAAAATACAACAATATCATGTCTTGAGAAAGTGGTATTGAGCTGCTGCGTTACATTATAGTTAAAGTTATTTTTCATTTATAATTGGGCTGACTTCTCTACTTCTACAATATGCTTCTATTTTCTGAGCTATACCACAGGATTTTAAAAGGAAAGGCAATGTTGCTTTTAGGATAGTTTCATCTGGTAGAATTTTGTAAAACATTTGAAGAAGTGAAATAATTTTTAAAATCGGCTTTTAAATTAGAAAGTTATGAGTATTTAAATATTTTATCAAAATGGCGGCCATTTTGTTTCTATGACAACAGGAAACAAGATGGGGGATTTACGAAATTTCTATATATGTATTTGAACTGTATTTACTTATTTCTGTAAAACATTTTTTCTTCTTTTTCCAGCTATAATGAAAGAAATCGCCACGTTTTACACCTACCACTCTTTATATATATATGAAATTTATCTAATTAAAAGTTTATTTTCTAAATTTAGAAATTATCAGTGGGGAAAATGACGTCATAAACACACCAAAATGGCAGCCTCCATGATCAGCCATTTTCCTAAATTTCAAACTGCCATATCTTTTTCAAAAGTGGTCAGATTTTAAAAGTTCTTTCAGCGTTATGAAAGGCTTGAGGTTGGTTTTCATATTTGACCAATTATTGTCAGGCATTCCATGCGCTTTAAACTAAACGAAGAAACAGATTACCAATGTCTTACAAAAGACAAAGTATAAAGAGAACCATACCCAGGTGCCCGCTCGTGATGAAATAATACACGGAGGGGCACCTGGGTCTTCCTCCAGCATTAAAGCTGCAAAGTCGCCACATTACTTGTCATGTGTCGGTGCGACGTTAAATCCAACAACAACAAAAAGAAAATGAATACAATAGTTTAGACTATTCACTGCCAAGTCCTTCAGTAATATGTGTTTTATTACAATATCTTATCAGACCATACATGTTTAAACTGTTGGAACTGTAACGCAAAGTCTTATATAATTTATGTAGTTTCATTGAAAAGGCGTCGAAAGTGAGAACAGTCTCGCTTGATGTAAGAACTTGATGATAGTATTCTTATCTTATTGTTACTAGCTGTTTTCATGCCATGAGGTAAAAGTATATTAGTTCACCTCATCTAGACTGATTACTAGATTGATTTATATGAATGACGTATTTGATAGAACATGTTTATGTAATGTAATTTAACATTATGTAATTTAAACTGTATTTGTGTGCGTAAATTATGTATTTTGACCTTTAAGTTATATAATACTGTTTAACATGTAACGGTGTTTGTATAGAATAAGAGCCATTCTGGCTCATTTGATTTTCTGAAATGAATAAAGTATATGTAGTGTAACAGATAAGCTGCGTATTTGTTTAAATACCCAATTAGATTTGTAAAATATCCAATAAAATTTTCTTTTAGTGCGTGTCAAAACACAAATTATGTAGACTAAGAACAAAAATACTCAATTGTCATACCACGGTTTATATCCCCGCAAATTTTCTTCTTCTTTTTTTTTGTCTGTTAATATCGAAACGACAAGCAAGTATCCATTGATGCTCAAAAGCTAAAAAGCTAATAAGCTCCCACTAAAATGCATTTTTAAATACAAATTTAAAGCAAAAATCATGGGGTAACGTGTTTTAGAATATCCAGTTCAATTTAGGCAATACCCAGTTAAAACTAAAATGATGAGTTAATATTCAAACTCACTCTGAAAACTTTCTGTTAACATTTTAACCCAGTTAGCATGTGTTAAAGTAGACTGGTCATCATCACAAAATATGGATCGGTTATTCATATAAGTAGTCTTGTAATAACATATACTGTTTCTAAACGTTGAGTAAGTACCGTGTCAGAGTAATGTATTGGTCATAACAATGTCAAATCTCGAGGAAAATGCAGTTTATTTAAGTTTAAAGCCCAGAACGGACTTTAAAGGAATCGGACACACCGTAATGCGTTGCGATTGTATCCACCACTAATTGTGTTGTAATCATTTTCTGTCGATTACTGCAATAGAGGTCTGCTAGAAAGACGTGTAAGCTCAAAATTATTCCAAGGAGAAGGTTAATAGTGTATAATCTCTATCTAAATATCAGCTAGTGTTTATTTACTGATTATAAAATGCTTAAGTATAAGGTGACTGGATAGAAAGGTAATGTTTACAATAATAAACTTTGAGTCAGAATCAAGCAATACAATTTTTTCTGCGAAATTTGGAATATTTTACAAGTGTTTGATTGAATTCCTCACTTTTCAATTGTCACTTTAGAATATAGTAGCTGTCCGTGGGCATTTGGCCTCTATATTCCATTCAACAGAGTGGGTAGTTGTGTTTGAAAAGAAAAGCCTATATAAAATTACTATTTTTTGTGTCTGACATGTTACTTTATTTTAAGCACATTTCAATTGTCATAGATCTAAATTTTGGAGTATGTGACAAAGTCTGGAAAAATTAATAGTAGTGCCTGACCTCAAGTCAATACTTACGGCTATATACCATTAAAATAAATTGTTGTTGTTTCATATACAATTTAGTTAATTCCGATCAATTTTGATACAGTTTCTAGATTTTCGCTCCGTCTTAGACCTATTTTACACAAGACATCCGTACATTTGCTTCAAGAAAACGAAAAGAAAAGGGGGTGTTGACTAGTATGCAGTGAAATCAGGAAGGTTCAGTTGTTCCAGCTGAAATGCAAGTCAACAGAAGAAATGCAAGTCAACAGAAGTCAGGTACCCTCATCTTGCCGCATTTCAGAAAGCGGTCCGCAGAATTAACATTCTACTTTCGTTTTAAAAACTTGAAAACGTGAGAATATAAGTTTGAAAAGTGTCTTAAATTATTTAAAAAAAAAAAACATTCCACGAGTGAAATAATGCCCATTTGGCCCCGCTTTACGCACAGTGCGCGAAAAAAGCGGAAACATTAGGATCTATTTATTTGGGAGTTTTTTTCGATCATTTTTGACCGAATTACTGCTTTATAATCTTCCGGACAATATACTACTTCCTTTTTCTGGGAAAAACCCTTCCTAACAGTTTCTCTTTTACAGGTAAATTAGCTACATTTTATATATAATAATAAATTTATATAATCTTACTTGTAAAATTTAAGATGAATGACAAAAGTGATGTGCATTATTTCCAACTATTTTGTTGGAATATACGTATACATGTAATACCATATGCAGACTAAACACACATTTAATAATAGTTGTCTCCATATTCCTCAGCTTTTTTATGTTTCTTTTGATTATCTGAATTGACAGTGTATTAGGTCAAACGAAAGGATAAATGTTTGTTCTTTAAACTTACAACAACAACTCCGTTTCCTTTTGATAAACAACTAGTGTTAAAACAATAAATAATAACAGAGATAAACTACACATTAACATGTATTTTCAACGAAACACCGGGGTAGTATAGTAGTTTTACTAACCAATAACCGAATATTTATTTTTGTTGAGTTTAAGTCTCGTTGTTGTCTTTCTAATTGGTATTAAAACGATATAGTTCGGTTTCGAGGTCAGCATTTTTTTGTACCGGTCGGTAGTGTTTAGGTTACAACACACTAAATAGTTGTTCTTCTTTATTCTGTATAAAAGTGACACATTTCCGATGGCTGCAGCACAGATCAGGGGCCAGTTGTTCGAAACTTTAACAGACTGTTAAACTAATCGCCTGTTAAATTTTGATTCAAAATACTGGTCTTGTTGGGAAACACCAGTACAATATTTTAGTTTTACTGTAAACTTTAAGACGTTTTAGTGTTCATAATCCTTAAGTCATACATTTGTTTTTCTAAGTTTTCTAAAATGTAAAAATATTACTCTAAAAGTTAATCGACTGTTAGCTTAATCAACTGTTAAAGTTTCGAACAACTGGGCCCTGGGCCCATTTTAAATGTTTGGAAACCATACATTTTCTTGGAGAATATTGTTAGTGCTGAATAAAAAATCAAGAGAAAAGTGGGGATCATGTTAAGTTGAAGCAAGAAAAGTATTTTCAATCAAACACACAACTGCAAAATCAGCTAAATATGAGACCCCAAATTGTAGTGGTGGTGTATGATCTAAGTTTCCATGACAAATTCTGTCACGTTAGGACTTCATTATGAAAATGCTCCCTATATTTTTGACCCCAGATGACCCAATATCGAACTTGTCCAAGATTTTATTGAGGGTAACATTCTTACCAAGTTTCATTCAGATTTGGCTAAAATTCTGACTTCTTGAGTGTTAACGAGCTTTTCCTTTGATTTGACCTTGTGACCTAGTTTTTGACCCCAGATGATCCAATATCAAACTCGTCCAAGATTTTCTTGAGGGTAACATTCTGACCAAATTTCATTAAGATTAGGCTAAAATTGTGACTTCTAGAGTGTTAACAGTCAAATTGTTGACGATGACGGACGACGGACACAAGGCGATCACAAAAGCTCACCTTGAGCACTTTGTGCTCAGGTGAGCTAAAAAACAACAACAAAAAACGGAGGACTATTTATTTGAATCCGCCGTTATACAATTTTGTTTCACGCTATTTTCCTATTAAGTGTCTGTATGCCTTCTTCTTCTATGGGATAATCGGCATACCAGTCATATCGGTTTAGTTCGTCTGCAGTTCAAAGTTCGAAATTCAAATTGGGTACTGCAAACTGATCTGGAGTTCACGATTCATATTTCAAAACGCATTCTGATCAGCACTGGCTAGCAAATTGCATTTTACAATTCGAAGGACATAGCTTTGGAATAAAGAAATAAAGGAAAGTCATTTCTGTGTTGTCAAAAACATACCTATGCCTAGCGAGATTGCATGAAAATGTGCCCGGTGTTCTAAGAATATATAGCTTTTTTATTATTATTATTATATACCACATTTATATAGCACTCTTTTCATATAAAAATACGTTCAAAAGTGCTTTACATAAAAACATTTATATAATGTTCAATAAAAAATGGGAATTGAACTATTATAGAAGAAATTAAAATTATATTACGGTAATAAGATACCAAGCATTTTAAATTGGAAGGTAGGCAGATCAAAACATGAAACAAAAATACAATATCATAAAACATTAACTGACCTATCAAAGACACAGGTCAGAGCAGAATAGAACAGAAGATATCTTACATTTTGAACAGACAGAATTAAACGGTATGATGTCTGCGAAATGCATCAGAGCATGCAAACCGTCCTGGATGATTGGGTCAATCCCCACCTAAACGGTCCGGAGAACATCCATGACACATCCCACAGAAAAAAAAACACCGCCAACTTTATTCTGTCACACTGGAGTTCTTAATTAAAGTAATTAATTGGCCGGCAAAGTACCTACATTATAAATCAGGTAATCAGTGAGATGTTAGTTGCCAAAGAATTGTATGAATAATGCGTCTTTAGCGCTTTTTTTGAAACTTTGCACGGTCTTGCACTCTCTTATGCCAGATGGAGGGCATTCCATAACCTCGCAGCAGCTGTCTGAAAGCTCCTGTCACCAAATCTTTATGTTCGACATTTGGGCACCACTAGTTTTAATGCATTATTCTGCGATCTCAGTTTTCTGGATGGTGTATATATTTCTAGCATGTTCGCTACATAAGCTGGTGATTGATCTTTGAGTGCCTTATATGTATGTGTTATAATTTTGTATTCTACCCTACATTGCACAGGAAGCCAATGGAGTTCACGCAGAACAGGCGTTATATGGTCGTATCTGGATGTTCTGGTTACGATTCTAGCTGCCGTGTTTTGGACATTGACCGTTTTGGAATTCCATATAGAAGAGAGTTGCAATAATCCAAACGTGATGTAACAAGAGAGTTGATTAGAGATTTGGTTGCGTTTGCGGTTATATATTGTCTGATGTGACTAATTTGCCGCAACTGTGCATAGGAATTCCTACACACACTATTCACATGTTGCTCCATCCTCATGTTCGAATCCAGGAAAGCACCGAGGTTCCTGACACTGCCTGATTGTTTGATTTCAGAGCCGTCCACTTTCACAGATATGTTTGAAACAGATTGTGTCTTGTGTTCAGATGAAAATATGATTAATTCTGTTTTTTTCAGCATTGAGTTTCAACATGTTAGTATTCATCCAACTTACTATATCCTTTAAACAACTTTCAACGCGATGAATGGTCTCTTCAATAGACATTTTATTTATTGGTTTGAAGGATTGATATAACTGCGAATCGTCCGCATAGAAATGATTGTTCAGTCCGTGCTTTCTGCAGATAGCTCCGACTGGTTTTGTGTACATTGTGTAGTTCTTTGGCCCCAGGACAGAACCTTGGGGAAACACTGTACTTCATTAGCACTGGTTGTGATAGCTCGCCATCTATGCATACGGTCTGGTAGCGGTCACTAAGGTATGACATCATCCATGCGAGTGGCTTGCCTGTAACACCAAAGTGACGTTCAAGGCGATGAATCAACGTCCCGTGGTCAATAGTGTCAAATGCTGCAGAGAGATCAAGCAACACAAGAATAGTCACATTGTTCTTATCCAACGATTGAAGAATGTCATTTTGAACTTTTAATAGGGCGGTTTCGGTTGAGTGGAATTTTTTATAAGCAGATTGATTAACTTCATGAAGTTCGTTGTTCCTCAGATGATTTTCAATTCGAACATCTACCACTTTTTCTAAGATTTTAGACAGAAACGGCAAGTTTGACACAGGTCTATAGTTTTTTAGGACATTAGAATCTAGGCTTGGCTTTTTTAGAAGAGGTCTTATTCGTGAATGTTTGAACGCTTTGGGCACATACGCAGCATCTAGAGATGCATTCATAATTGTTGTTATCACTGGTGTTAGTTCGTCAAGACATTCTTTTAATAACCATGTTGGGATAGGATCTAGTTCGCATGATTTGTTCGCTGACTTTTTGATAATTGATTTCACTTCGTCTTCTGAGGCTTGAGTAAACTCTACATAATTGACACCTGTGTATTCAGTTTCTATGTCATCTAAATCAGATACAGATTGTGTTTGCGATGCTATATCGTTTCTGATTGTTTCGATCTTTCCAATAAAGAAGTCACTGAAATCTTGTGCGAGATGCTGTGGAGATGATTGTGATGGTAAAATCACCTGATTTGTATCGCCAAGAAGATTTTTGGTAATCTTTGATAAACTCTTATGATCACTGCCACATGAGTCAATTTTGCCTGTATAGTATTCAACACGAGCTTGTTTTAACATTTTATTCACTTCAGCACACTGTGTTCGGTAAATTTGGTGATCGATTGTGAGCTTACTTTCACGCCATTTCCGTTCTAATTTTCGTTTCTGATGTTTTGCTTTGTGGAGTTGCTCGGTATACCAAGGACATGAAGGTCTTAACACCATAGTCTTGGTAGTCAAAGGGGCGTGTTTGTCTACTATAGAAATTAACTGATTTGAATATTCCTCCACAAATTCATCGATATCAGTATCAGATGGAGTGCATTGTGTGTTAAAGAAATCTATTCTTCGTATGTCTTCTCGAAATGAGTCAATGTCGATCGAACGTAATTTCCTGTACGACACAGTTTTTCGTACTGGGGGTGGTTTGGAAGCTTTAGCGTCAAATATCACAGCAAAATGATCACGTGACATCTTTCCATTTGAATCAGAGAGTCCAGATCTATGACCTCGATATTTGAAACCGTGACATCATTATCTCTGGTTATCACTACATCCAACGTATGCCCACCTACTGTGTTGGTTCTTGTACATGTTGACGCATGCCACATGCCTCTAGACTGCTTGTAAACTTTTTTGTGTCACTATTTTCCGGTAAATCAAGATGGAAGTTAAGGTCCCCTACAATGATGGTGGTCTTGTCAATTGTAGCATATTTAGTTAAGAAATTGGGCCATTCTTGCTCCAGGAAAATATTTGTGTTTAAACCGTTTCTTTGGAAGGGGGTGGCCGGTATATAATGGCAAGCCGCAGGCCTATGGAGTGTCCGCCTGTAACTACATTGCAATCCATATACTCAAATTGGGAAAATTCGTTGTCTTTGCTTGATGTGACAATGTTCACTTGTATGGCTCTCTTGTGAATAATTGCTACGCCCCGCCGCGCCTACCACTACGAGGGACATGTTTCATTTTGTAACAGTCGGGCACGAGTTCGCCGATGCACGCTTTGTCAACAGACTACCGAGCCATGTTTCAGTTATGGCACAAATGTCGAATTCATTTGTAAGGATGAAGTCACATATGGAGAGTGTTTTATTTTTCACTGATCTTGTATTGACGGAGCAAATTTTGATGTTTTTCTGCCCCTGAACTAATGTACAGTTTTCAGGTTTTATCCGTATCAAGTTGTTATTATTTACCCCATTGTTAGTGTCCCATGCTCGTCTAATCTGGTTTTTCCCACCTCGAGTCCCTCTATATTGAATTAATCGAAACTCTTTCAATCTTTTGATAATCATGGGATTAGGTCTCTTTTGTGCACTTGGTAATTGTCCAATATTGTGCAACTCTGATCTTTTATAAATAATCCTCGGTGACATTCGCTCACTGAAACACATTATTGCTGCAGGCTATGCTGATATATGAAAGTTTGGCAATTTAATTGCAATAATGATTTTTTTAAAAATCAAAATAACTTCAAAATCACAATTATGATTCACCTTAAATTTACAACACTCCAACCACGACTAGATGATATCCAGTATATCCAATTTTCAGAATTCTGAACAAAGTATAAATGTCAGAAAACTATCAATATTTGAGAGCACTGAAAAATGCAGCCTACACCTGGCGCATAAACGAATTGAATTGATTAGTGTGCAGTTCGCGTTTGAATTGCAAACTGGTGTGCCGTACACAATTCAGATTTCGAAGTGCAGTGTGATCGGCATTTCCCTACGAACTGCGGACTTGAATGTGTTTTCACACCTCGACGGTCATAGCTTGGGAATCGAATTGCATGCAGTTTACGATCTGAATTGATAATTGAGTCCTGGTAAGGCTCCATTTATGACAATACTTAGACTGGTCAATACTACTCACTGAAATGGACAACACTGGTAAATTCAAATTCTGGTCCTATGCAATATAGACTGATCAGTACATGTATCAGTCAATACTGGTCGATTGAATACTGTGGCTGTTTTATTTATAAATTACCAGCATTGAATATAATACCGTGGGATTATGGATCATACTCCTGGCTCAATGCTTCGCGCAGTATTTAGCAAATGCTTGCTCAAAAGAAGTGAGAACCTACTATCGTGCGTTCATTTTACTACATATCTAATTTTAGAAAGACGGACATAAAGACCATTTTCTTTTAAGTTCATTTCAAAGGTTAGATATTCATAAGAAAGACAATACATGTATATTTAATATTTATCACATCGTTTGCAAACCTAAATAACCTACAGACAATACTTTTCCCATGAAATTAGATAAAGTACAGGACTCCATCTTTGCGCTATATATATTTTTTTCATTCGTGTGAAATATCGATTGTCTAATTTCCCCAATTATGACAAAAATGGGAGGCCAAATTGTATGGCGGCTGATTTGTGACATTTCGTTCTGTGGCGGCGACACAACGACAAACTTCGTTATGGCACCCCGCCGAATGTTGTCCCGCCAAACGTCGCCCCGCCGAATGTCGCCTCGACAAACGTTGCACATACATCTGTCAGGCCCAACGAAGTGTTTCTAGACGAAATAGCTCTCTCTCCCTCTCTCCCTCTCCCCCTCTCTCTCTCTCTCTCTCATACCCTACTCTCTTGACCCCCATCCACGGACGTTAATTTCCCGCGCTTTGAGTACATTCTATACTATAAGAAGGAGTGCTAAAAAAAGTAAAGTATTTCTATTTGCTTTATTTATTCTATTATTTGTAGCATGCGTTATGTAAGAAAAATAACCTGTCAGAATAAAAAGCTTATATGTATACGATATGCAAGAAAAAATATCAGTCATGTGTCTACGAATCGGGGAAATACCCGTCCATCGGCAACCTCGGATGTTTAACATGTTTTTATCCTGTTCGTAAACACACGACATATATTATTATTCTTGCACATCGTACTGGCGTTTCCGGCAATTTTAATCGTGCTGGCAAACCCATCTGGCACTCCACATGTCAGATGACTCTCGATTCATGCACTGATTATATATTGTTCATGTAAAATCCGAACAATAGTTTTTACGGTAAACGCTATAAAAGATAAAACTAAAGTTTACCTTTGTTATTGTGCGTCACTGTTACGTAATGAAGTCATTTATGCTTACGGACATTAATTTCCTGCGCATTGTATATATACGCTACTATAAGAAAGTGCAACAAAGAAAGTATCTCTTTTTGCATTATTTATTCTATTATTTCTAAAATACGGCATGTAGGAAAATATTCTGCAACTGGTTATAGATGAAAATGGGAATATCCCGCTCTTGTGTAACTGCTTTGGCGCTATCTCGGCAGAGCCTCCTTTCCGCCAGGAACCGGATATTCCAGTCTGGGTCTAAAACCAGTGACAGATTATCGTTAATTATAAAATGGCACAAATCAGCCACCACATAATCGGTTGTACGCCGCAGTCGTGTTCAGATATATTAAAACATTGTTCTACTATATAGATCTTTATTATTTAAATGTATATTGCACGCTTAAGACGGTCGGGCTTTCTTGTAGCATCACATGCTTGTCTGGAACATATATTTCATTTTATCTCTTTTTTTTTTTGGTTGGGTTTAACGTCGCACCGACACAATTTCAGGCCATATAGCGACTTTCCAGCTTTGATGGTGGAGGAAGACCCAATGTGCCCCTCCGTGCATTATTTCATCACGAGCGGGCACCTGGATAGAACCACTGACATTCCGTAAGCCAGCTTGATGGCTCCGTCACATGAAGAATTCAACGCCCCGAGTGAGGCTCGAACCCAAATCGATGAGGGGCAAGTGATTTCAAGTCAGCGACCATAACCACTCGGCCACGAAGGCACCTTACATTTAAGTTTATATTATATATATACCAAAGAGTGATTTTTCGTTGAATAAAATCTTTGTTTAGTGTTTAGATGCGAAGAAATTATATCGCAAGGGCGCAGCCCGAGTGATATAATAGTACGCATCTTAACGTCAAGCAATGATTTTATTCAAGAGCAAATCACTGTTTGAGATGTATTATTTCAATTTTAACACGCTATCAAGGATTATTATATATGTTGAGCGCAAATAACCAATCTGCGCTATTTACCAAACGCGCAGCGCATATAACAAATGTTTGTACGTTGGTTATATGCGCAACGATTTACCAATCGTTGCGCAGGATAAATTAACCTGCCCGATTTACCAAATGCGCAGCGCAAATAACAAATGTAACTTTATATATCAGAAATTTGCATTTCGTGTTTGATAAATCATGCAGTTGGTCAATTTATTAATAAATATAGATGTCAAATGCTGAATATCTCGGTACTTAAATTAGGTGTCATAAATTTGTTTCTACATCAGTAAATTCACGGCAGTCGGTCACCAGGTTTCAATACCTCCAATCTTATACAAGATGCAATAAAACCCAAACATGCGTGAAGGTGTGATTTCCTCCAGCTTGCACACGTCGTCCCCTGGTATGTTTTAGGCTATTTTTATAATTTTCTACTTCACCCGAGCACACACTTAGCAAAATATCGTTTTTATTATATTGAAATATCTTGAAATTTCCCAAGAACATTCTTTCTACCAACGGGAGCATATCTCTCAACATGTCTAAGATAAAAGATGAAATAAAAAAGTCACAGAATTAAAAGAAAATTCTTACAGATCTTATCTATATTATTATTATTATTATTATTTTATAGTACACAATCGATTGAATAAAGAGTAGGCCTTTGATAACAGACTAAAACTATAGAGTTTTTTTACAAATCTAAATGGATCTATAATGTTACACCTGTAACTTACGTGGGAGGTCGGTCCTGCGCTAATAGCAAAGTTTGAAATTACACTGTATTTCAGATATATTTCATTCATAAAACATACTATTTATGTAACTTTCAAATGAATACTGTAGACAAATGAATAGAAAAAGAGTGATTTCTGTCATAACGAGAACGAAATATTACATTTTTTATCCGCGCAAGATGTGTGTCTGCGCTAATAATAAATCTGGAAATTACTCTGATAACTTGAATATCTTTTATAAATCATATTAACTTTTACTTTGATTAACGATTACAGACTAAAACTATAGGTTTTTTTTTACAAACCAAAATGGATCTATAATGTTACACCTGTAACTTGCGTGGCAGGTCGGTCCTGCGCTAATAGCAAAGTTTGAAATTACACTGTATTTCAGATATATTTCATACATAAAACTTACTATTTATGTAACTTTCAAATGAATACTGTAGAAAAATAAATAGAAAAAGAGTGATTTCTGTCATAACGAGAACGAAATATTACATTTTTTATCCGCGCAAGATGTGTGTCTGCGCTAATAATAAATCTGGAAATTACTCTGATAACTTGAATATCTTTTATAAATCATATTAACTTTTACTTTGATTTACGATTACAGACTAAAATTATAGGTTTTTTTTACAAATCAAAATGGATCTATAATGTTACACCTGTAACTTGCGTGGCAGGTCGGTCCTGCGCTAATAGCAAAGTTTGAAATTACACTGTATTTCAGATATATTTCATTCATAAAACATACTATTTATGTAACTTTCAAATGAATACTGTAGAAAAATGAATAGAAAAAGAGTGATTTCTGTCATAACGAGAACGAAATATTACATTTTTTATCCGCGCAAGATGTGTGTCTGCGCTAATAATAAATCTGGAAACTTGAATGTTTCTCATAAACTATGTTAACTTAAACTCTTGCGCAGATAACAAATGTAATATTTCATTCTCGTTATGACGAAAATCCATTTTCTTTCTAATTATTTTCTACTCTGAAAACATTTTTTAAGAAGTTACATAAATGGTATCTTTTAGAATTGAAATATGTTTGAAATATCGACGTCATTTCAGGATTTGCTATTAGCGCAGGACCGACATCCCGCGCAGGATACAGATGTAACAAAATATTCATTTGGCAAAAGCTACAATTTCAGCCTGTAATCATAAAACAATGATAAAGTTAGCATGGTTTATGAAAGATATCATAGTTGTCAGGATTATTTCCAGATTTTTTATTAGCGCAGGGCAAACACATCTTGCACAGATAACAAATGTAATATTTCGTTCTCGTTATGACGGAAATCACGCTTCTTTCTATTTTTTTTTCTACTCCGAAAACATTTTTATGAAGTTACATAAATAGTATCTTTTAGAATTGAAATATGTTTGAAATATCAACGTCAGTTCAGAAATTGCTATTAGCACAGGAACAACATCCCGCGCAGGCTACGGATGAAACATTATATTCAGATTTTCAAAAGCTACATTTTTAGATTGTAATCGAAAAACGAAGTAAAAGTTAAAATGGTTTATAAAAGATATTCAAGTTATTGGAGTAATTTTCAGACTTCTAATAGCGCAGGACACACATCTTGCACACCTACAAAATGTAAAATTTCGTTCACATTTTGAGGAATTTTTTTAGTTATTCATTCTATTTATCTCACTATAAAACATTAAACAATTATATAAGTATAAAAGATCTGTAAGTTCGTCTTTTAATTCTGCTTATTTTTGTTTTATTTTTAATCTTGGCCATGTCAAGAGATATGCTCACGTCGGTAAAAAGAATTGCGCTTTTTCAATATGATGAAAAGAAAAGCGATATGGTGAAATGTGGTAAGTGTGTGGCAATTCAGTCTGTTATGTAAGTCTCCTTTATGTTCTATATTCGGTATAAAATGACTGCGTGTGATCGAATGAAGTAAAATACTTTAGTTATAAAAAGAATAGAGAGGACGATGTGGCTATCCGAAGGAAATCACACCTTCACGCATGTTTGAGTTTTATTGCATATTGTATCATATTGCAGGTATTGAAACCAGGTGACCGACTCCCATGAATTTAATGATGTTGAAATAAATTTATGACACATTTTTAAAACCAAGATTTGCAATATCAGTCTGTAATTGTTAAACAATGTAAAAGTTAGCATGGTTTATGGCAGATATGCATATTATCAGAGTAATTTCCAGATTTTCTTAATAGAAAATCGCACAGGCTACGGCGTTTAAAAGTTAAAAAAAGTATAAAAATAAATAAAAAAATATTTGTGTTATTAAATATACTTGGGATATTTTGTATCATTTTAACGTTTTTTAACACCTATGACAAATGACTCTTAATACCGTCGTCAACAGAAATTTATAGGCCATAAACTACCAGGGACGTGAGAATCTCATTGAAATTACCGCATAAATACGCTCATTTACTTTAAAAAATGTTTTTCTTTTTCTTTACAAATTCACACCTTTACGCGTGCCTGATCACCGTCAGTTTTACAATTTTATGTAGGCCTACAAGTCTAACACTCTAATGATATTCAATTTTATCGGGAGATATCATCCATATGTTAAAAGCGCAGACTCATCTACCAAACGCGCAAGACAGTTGCCCTGCGCATATAAGAAATATATAAGGTTGCCCGATTTACAAATCGTTGCGCAGATAACAAATTGGTTATTTGCGCTGCGCGATTTACCAAATGCGCAGATTGGCTATATGCGCGTAACATATACACCATTGACGACATCCATTAAATACTTGCCTTTTTTCTGCTGGTTTCTTTTCCAGCGTGCCGCTATGACGTAATAAATGTGCCGCCAGAAAAAATTGATTGTTGTGTAATAACACACAATTTTCAGCCTCCTTTGTTTATCAGAAAACATGAACAATATAACAGTGAGGGTAACCGCGAATTTACATGGATGTATCTAGATCTATAAATTTTTTCCTATATCAGACATTTTGTAATACTGGGATGTTCTTGTCCATCTTCCGCGTAAACAATACGAACATGTGACCTTTTGCCATGTTAGTTATTAACCAGTTAGTGTTAGTTCCCAATTACAAGCAATAATCATGCTGTATAAATATTATAAACCTACATTTTCATCTACAACCCGTCTTCCTTTTTCCAGGATTGTTTCTTCTAAAGGCTGAAAAAAAAACAACCACAGACAACATCATATGTAGTTTTTAAATAATATTTTGATTTAGGCTGGATAAAAAGACAGTGCTGTGACAAAATGTATAGTATAAAATGAGTAAGCATTTCTAATAAACAAACGTTGATACTTCTTTTGCTTAATTAAAGCATAGTGACTGGAGAGTGATAAGATACGATTGAAAAGAAAATCGTAAATCGACATGGGACACGCAATTTCGTCAGCAGTGGAGAAGGCTCAATTGAAGTGCGAAAATCATTGTTCTAAAAATGCATCCGGTTTCTGTTTGACTCATAAGAAACTCATATGCATGTCATGCATAGCCGAAAGAGAACACATTGCAATTGATTGTAGAATTAAAGATCTAGAGGAAACGGATTCTCATATGTTAGAGTGTCTCCTTATGAAGCGAGAAGTTATAAAGGCTAAAAAGAAGATAAATGATGAAAAAAATGAAAATTCAGATACAACAAGAAATTGAAGATGCGTATACAGAAGCATTGGAAAACATAGAGAAACTAAAACTTGCTTCTTACGAGGTTGCGATGGAGAAGTTTGAAAATATTAAAGCCCGCGAAAATGAGAAAAGCAACCACTTATGTCAACAGCTAGACAGAGCTATTGAATGTTTTGACTCCGGCAACATACAGGAGGGAAAGACTTTAAAAATGAGTGTTAAGATGGAAAATTATTGTCGTGAGCTTGATTTCGAAAGAGTCGAACTAGTTTTAGAAGGGCAGGAGGGATCTCTCGTAAAAGTAAAAGAAATCACTACCAGTTGGTTGGAACAACCGAATGCAATAAGTACAGATGATGAAGACGAAAGTGACAATAATGATGAGGACGAATGTGATAAAGATCACGACGACGAAAGTGATAAGGATCATGAAGACAAAACTGATGAAATCAAGGAGAGTGCGCCGAGAAACAGGAACACTCTTCAAAGATAACTAAACATACTTTTATCTTACAACTTGGTTATATATGAAATAAGGATTGAAACATGTTAGTGCACATTCATTTTATTTTTATATGATATTTTAGGTGACATAGAATTTTTTAATTTATATTGTGATATTTATTTGGCTTTTAACGATACAAAGTCATGGTTGCACGGACGGATCGAGTCAATACTTATACAACAATAGTGCTTTTAAATTAAAATAGCCCATTATTGTAGTATCATCAGAAGATAACAAGTTGTTCAAATAACGGTTAAACAAAATAACTACACTCGAAAACTTTAAAATGTATCATATATGTATGGAATTGTTTCATTCTTGCCATTTGTACGAGAACGTTTTGATATATTTTAATAACTATCATTCATAATCAATTCTGATCTGAGGTTTCTTTTGTAATACTTGAACCGTTATTGTCGTTACTTGAGCATGTCATGCGCGGGTCCAGCTTATTTTCTTAGAGGGGGTCTGACCCCCCACCCCCAACTTTCCCGGGAAAATTAGGAGCGTTTAAGAACACCTTTCCACTGCAATTTTATATACAATACACCCCTTATTTTCACTGTTTTATGTGCTAACTTGTTAAATTTGGGAAAAATGATAAAATCAAGTTTTCTTCAAGGTAGAATTATTAGTGTTTTTTCGATTATAGATATAATGTGAATTATGTCGGGGTCGTATGAAGCAGCAGCCGCATATACTTTGAATTGCCTTTTTCGAAAGAAAACATTTTCTTTTCTTCTCTTCTTTCCTTTTTTTTTTTTTTTTTTTTTTTTTTTTTGATTTTTCAGAGGGTGTCCGGACCCCCTGGATCCGCGCATGCATGTGGAGCTCTAGTTGTAATTCATGCTATACAAAATTTACACAGTTAGCCTAAATGTTATTACGTGTTCAAGATGATTACAACTTCATGAACAACCATCTTTTTAAAAAAATTCTCCTGATTTTTTTTTTAAAGTAAATATCTATTTATTCAATTCACTATCGACTTGCCAAAACTGGGCTTTTCTTAATAAAAGCGACAAGTAAAACCAAGTCCAGTCATTTCGTAATTCGAAACTTAGTTAAATTACAACTGACGGCCTGTGACATAGTTTGACACCGCCACACGAAAGTTTTAAATTACGGAAGAATCATATCACGAGGGCGCAGCCCGAGAAATATAATAATACGCATCTAAATGACAAACTGTTTTTATTCACGAGCAAATCATTGTTTGAGGTATATTATTTTGTTTCTAACACTTCATCAAGGATTATTATGTAAATCTACGTCCTTGAAGATATCAATCAAATATTTGCCCGATTTCTGTTGATTTCTTTTCCAGCGTGCCGTTACACTGTCTAACGCTATGACGTAATAACTGTGACGTGAGAACAATGAATTGTTGAATATTCTAACACGAATTTGTTGATAAAGGTAGTAATATTGCTATTTCAAAAGCTTTGTTTATTGACAAAATCGAAAAACTTAGCATGAGTAGCTATATCACATCTTGGTAAAATTTAGTATAAACAATCCCATTGGAAAATTAATCTCCCCCGCGCTGCGTTTTCAGATTTTAGAATTGGTACTGCACCATTCAGAATAGAAACCGGACGATATGAAAGGTTAAATGTTGATCAAAGGGTTTGCCCTTTTTGCTATAATCAGGTGGAAAATGAGTTTCATGTTTTGACGAACTGTCATTTAAATGATGATCTGCTTGAAATTCTACTTACAAAATTAATGCTTCAAATAATCTTGAAATTTTACGGCACCTAACAGACGAAGAAAAATTAAAAGATTTTTTTACAAATAACAGTATTGTACGGTTGTCTGCCAAAAATGGCTTTGATATTTCAAAACATTTAGTTGGGGTTTGTAATAGAGTAATGTACATACATTTGTATTATAACCTTAGCTGGTATTTTACAGACTCTGCTGGTATACATATTTTATTGACATAAGTACAATAATTGTTAGTTGTGCTTGTGTTAGTAAGTACGCAGATAGATTGTTATAGTGCTGGTGTTAAGGTTTGGAATTCATAGCTGGTGTTAAATGATAGGTTTTACAAATGTTTCTATATTTTAATAACACTTTTTCAAGTCTTTAAATAAGAAAATTTAAGTAAATGGGACTTTTAATTTTGGTAAGTCTAGCACTAATTTATATGAGTGCAGTAATCAGTCTACCACATATCTGATGCAGTTTTAAGTGTTTTAATATTGTTTGGACAAAGCCTTTTAATGTATTTTATTTGTAAACACCAACCTATTATTTTAACTAAGTTTTTAACTGAAACATACATTGTCAATAGTATGAATTTATTTCAAGTCTCTTGTAATTCTGTAAGAGAACGACCATTTGCATATGTCGATGCTATTGTGTATGTGTATTTATTGGCGTTTGTAAATGGATAATTTTAAGACTCTAATAAACAATATATGTTCGAGTTGAAATGGGCAACAATTATGTGTTAACAGATATGTCACGCGTCGAGATCACATTTTTTATCAGATCTACTGCTTCCCAAAGATAATGTGATTCTCGCCGAAATGCGAGGACGAGTCCATTTTATGATAAGTGATATAATAACAATTCATAATGCTTGCACATTACATGCAAAGTAAATATTAGTATTTGTTTCATTTTAACTATCCAGTTAGTATACTGCAACATAGCTTATTCGGGTAAATTGCATATATCAATTCGATATAAGCAAATCGTTTTGTGAGTTCGAATCATCATGAGGATTTTTTTCTTCAGATTTTATTTTGTTTTTCCTATTCGTTTTCATTTTTGTTTCAATATTTTCGTTTCTTTCTTTGATGGCTTGTATTTGCATAATTTCTTTATATAACATAATATTATGTTCATTATTCGCTTAGGTGCATGCATTTAATTAATATCATCTTTGATATGATGCTAAACCTTTCTCATCTGCCATATTGACTTTAGATATCTATCTATTAAGAAATAGTAGACAGTTTATATGTTTATTAAGTTCTGATCTTAAATCAGTTTCTTAACTATAAAGTAACCACCACTGCTGTTGCAAGTTCTGCAAGCAGAAGGTCTATAAACAGCAAAATTTAAAAGTACTAGCGGAATGCCATACAATATGTTCACTAGGTTGTTTGACTCAATGATGTGGTCAGTCATTTCTTAAGGGTTTGGGGTACACAGAATTTTGCATTTATAGAATCTGTATTACACAGGGCCACGTGCTTTTACATGGGAACGCGTAAACATACCCCTGCAGCTGGGTAGTAGTTGATATGGCTTGGAAACCAGCAACAGTGAGACAAACAACCTGTGTATCTGCATCCTGGTTTCGAGTTTGTAATATGCTTACATCTAGAATCATTAATAAAAGTTTTAAGTATTGTATGACTAAGGACGATTTTGGATGTATAAACTTGAATTTTGCAATAAATGTGCTGATATAGGTAGTAATATTGCTATTTCCAAGACTTTGCTTATTAATAAAATCGAAAAATTAAGCACGAGTAGTTATGTCACATCTTGGTAAAATATAGAATAAATAATCCCATTGAACTCAGTAGAAATGGAGGGAACAAACTCTGCCGTCTTATGTCAAACAGTTTACACAAAGTATGAACTGGTACGAAAACTTTAATCAAGATTTAAGTTAAGGGGCCATAATTAAGTCAAATTCCTTGATGGAACTACGATGGAATATGATAGCTATTCTTCGAATAGTCGGGCTAAAAATGACATGTGTCAAAAAGTTCCATAACAGTATCATGTAGACTTATGTTATCGGGTTGAATAGCAAGTTATTCATCCTTAATTTACGGTGTTCCGTTTGGACCATCGTCGCGTTTCGTGATTTCGATTTTTACTATCAGCGTAGTTTGTGTTTTCGCCACCGTGATTTCAACTTTCGCCACCATGGTTTCAACTTTCATAATCGTACTTTCCTGATTTCGAATTTCGAGGTATGAGGTTTCGGTATAAAAATCTCGATGGTCCAAACGGAACACCATAGTATTTCATTGACATCAGTCTGATTTTGTAACACCGCAGTTTGGTAGCACAGTATAAGAAAATGAAGTATCTGCATGCATGCGGGGAAATTTATACTATGCAGCTAAATATATATTATATCAATATGATGTGCAGGCTACGTAGTATGTTTTATTGTGATTTATTATATTCGTTACTATAAATAGTAACAAAAAGGCAGTTTAAAACGGTCATTTCGGCCTCTGTTGACGAATCCATAATGGCACAGTGCGCCTCACGCGCCATAATCATACCGGAACGTCAGCGCGTTCTGACGTTGACGTCATGTAGCAACGTCATTATGGCGAGTGAAAGGGTGCTGAATGATTTTCATATCGATTGTCAAATACTGATGGCACTGTTGATGAAAAATCAATACAGATGATTCTTAGGTCCTATATGTTTGTAGAAAAAAAATGTAAAATGAATATGAAGCGAAGGTATATAATAAAAAGGTCAGTAAACGGTTGGCTGTGCCTTCTAGCCATAATGGCACACCTAGTTTCATAATGGCCCTCGGGCAATTATGACTCTCGGTGTGCCATTATGGCAAGAAGGCACAACCAAGCCGTATATTAACCTCTTATTAAGTCTGATTTAAAATAATTAAGAACAAGAATAAAAATGATTTGTACAGGGTTAGGCTACGTCTGTGAAAAGTAGCGCACCAAAAATTTTGGCCTCACTTTTTTCAACGTGCGAGCGCAAGCCAAAATAATGTGTAATTCTGAAAATAAAAGGATGAGACGAATCGGACGAACAACATTTTATTTTAGTGAGGCGTTGATGAGATGATAATCTTAATCACAATAAATGTAATGTAATTTAATATGAAATGTCACAATATCTTCCTAACATATAAATGAGACCTGGAAATGTTGATCTTCATCAAATTAATATCAAGTCCAAAAGGAGGGTAAAAACTTAGGTACTCCTGAAACTGATTAATTTGATCAAACGCCAATTTTTATACAATGACATGTTCAATGGCGTTGTACAAAATAATTATCATTCCTGACTCCAGCCATCAGTTATTGTGTTTCCTATTTTTTAATTGTGACATAGACTTTGACCCTAGTGAGT
>NW_026462639.1:0-25555 GCF_021730395.1 Mercenaria mercenaria
AGTCAGTCTGTCTGTTACTGAGTTTGTCCACCCAATTCCTCTGACACCATAGGGCAGATTTACACCAAACTTTTCAAAACTGATCATTGCCAAGCCTTGTTGTGCATATTGTTTTGGTATGGTGAATATCAGTGGAGTTATGACCCTTGATTCTTCATTTTTGATATTTTGTTCTTTTCCTGTATGTTAATGAACTGATTCCTCCAAACCTTTCAGGAATGGTAAGTGTCAAGTGTAGGTGTGCATATTTTCAGTGGTGTAATGGTCCTAGATTTGTTGTAATTTACTTTGTCTGCGCAGTTGCTCTGACACCACTTGGATGAAATTACACCAAACTTCATAAAAGTGATCATTGACAAGTCTAGTTGTGCTGTCATTGGCTTGTTCTAGTTCAGTGATTTTCAGTGGAGTTATGGCCCTTGATGCATCAAATTTAAAGATGTTTTTCTCTTATAGTGTAAGGCAGATTTCCACCAAACCAGAGATTGTTCAGTGCAATGCCTCATTGTGCACATCATTGCCATGTTTCAGTTCAGTGATTTTCAGTGGAGTTATGGCCTGTGATTTGTCATACACTGTATATAAAGTGTATTTGTGAAAAACACAATGTGTGTATCTGTTTCAGAAACAAAGACAGGAAACAAAGCAATACCTGTAAATCTTTGGTCTCACACAAGTGTTCCTGACTCTGGAGAGTAGTGACATTTTGTATAATCCATCACCCCTATCGTAACTGGTAATCCTAAACCAATGTAGTATAAAGTTTACGTAGTTATCCTTTGTCGACAAGGAACATAAGACTGTACAGTGACATTAGTTAGGGATGTCTAGTTCAGATTTTATTTTACATGGCTGACAGGCATATTACATGCTCTTATTATTATACTTAATTTTATTATTGATTTTACAACTTTAGATGTCTGGCACCAGTTTGACTGTTTTATGGAGCATGAACCACGGTCACTCAAGGACAAATTCTTTGATTACTTTCTTTGGAAGAAAGACCTTATCAAGCACGCAGAGAAAGCAGCACATGCATTCTGTCCTGACTTGACAGAAAATGAAAAAAGCCAACTTTCAATTGATGATATTGTTCTCCAACTTAAGATGCTGTCAGAGAGCATGAAGAAAATATATTATTTAGATGGAAAGTGCTGGAATGACATAAAAGAATTTTCAAAATATGTAAGTACCTCATTAAACTCTATTGTTAACTGGTTTGTGACTAGACAACCGTTGTAATAATTTTGTTGCACATTATGCTGTTAAGGTTCTTACATATTTCGTTTTCATTTAACGGATTGAAAAGTGTTTCCATTATGATGAAATAGTAAGTCAGATTACTGTTGTGATCAAGTCAGTGAAGTTACTTTTGCTTAAGGACACATTCTAAATCTCAGTTACTTTGTGGATTATTCCAGCTATAAATTACACATTCATTCGATATTGAAATTACCTTCTGAGTTGTGAATAAAGTCTTCTGCATGATGAGATGACCATATACCCCAGTTACACATACGGCACGGATTCTAAGTTACGTCTAGCTACGGAGAGAAACGTAGTAAGCCGTATCGATCCGTACCTGAGCTGTACCTTAAAGTAGTAATCCGTATCAATTCGTACTGATCCGTACGACTTGGGTACGGATTGATACGGATTACTACGTTTCTATCCGTGGCTAGACTTAGCTATCCGCGCTGTATGAGTAAATCCATTTACACTTTACGTATGTTTCAATTTTGGAAATCATTAATAAGCAGAGAACAAAATTTATATAAAAGTACTGTTAAGAAACTTTGGAGTATCCTAGTAGTGAGTAAAGTTATAGTGATGAAATTTACAATAATTAAAAAAATAATTGAGCCGTGCCATGAGAAAACCAACATAGTGGCTTTGCGACCAGCATGGATCCAGACCAGCCTGCGCATCCGCGCAGTCTGGTCAGGATCCATGCTGTTCGCTTTCAAAGCCTATTGCAATTAGAGAAACTGTTAGTGAACAGCATGGATCCTGACCAGACTGCGCGGATGCGCAGGCTGGTCTGGATCCATGCTGGTCGCAAAGCCACTATGTTGGTTGTCCCATGGCGCGGCTCATTTTGTTATTTTCTAGATGGGAAGCTATATTACAGCAGCTTTTATGAAACAATGTAACCTTGAAGAGCTACAAACCTCAGAAAAAAGAGAGAAAAGGGAGCGAGCCACAGTGTCTGCCTTGTATTTCTTGTATGTTATAAAAACTTTGGACCTGGGTATGCCTGACAAAAAAGGTGTGCGTACTCTTTCAAAGGCACTGTTAGTTTCAGTGGATACAGAGAAAAAAGAATGCCCAGATCTTCAGTTAGTTGATAGACATTTCACTGGCAAAAGGTATTGCAAAGTTCTTTTATTTCATTTGATTTGATTCAGTACATCAACAAATTTACTTTAACATTTTTTTTCTTTTAAAACTTTTTGTCACAATTACATCACAGCTGGTATATGTAATTGGTATGGACATCTTCCAAATTTGACTTAACATGTGGTAAATCAATATATGCTAGAGCTGTTCTTGATAACATTCTTCTATTCCAGGAGCTTGACTTTATTTTCATATATTCATTAATTTTGTACAAAGAGACACATACATGTAGATGTAAATAGTTATCCCTTCAACTGACTGTTTCCCAGACTTTGTCAGAAGTATCCTTTTATTGACCTTTCTGAAATTGATCAAATGACTTCATTGAGGGGTCATCAGAGCTATCCTCAATAACTTCTTTTCAGGAATCACTTGATGTATATTCAATTAATTTGGTCAAAAGTCAAGTGAGTTATTTAAGGCCATTTTGGCACTCCTGTTTAGTAACAATTATCTTAAATTTTAGAGAGGCATTATTGGAAGCAATGACATCATTTGTGAAGAAAATTGCTGGGGCGTCAAAAGATCCATGCTGGCTGTCTGTGATGCCATGGGTTCATTTCTTGTCTGGAAAGTGTGTACCATTTGAAGTTCCTCCTGTAGATGTAAAACATGACGAGTACAAACCAGTGTGGTGGGGTGTGGCAGAAATAGAGAGGGATCTGGATTATTTCAAAGGGAAATCAGAGAAATGGTCAATGTAAGATAACTTATTATAAATGATTATTTGTTTCTTAATTCTAAAATCTTATACAAAATGTGCTGTAAAGTTATTGCTCATAGCCTTTTTTCATGCTCTCAAAAAAATTGGAGTTGGGATTAGTGGGGGTGTGCATGTACAGTATAATCACGGTCCTACGAAAAGCCAAGGGACCGGCCGTTTTTTTTCGTAATATCGCATTTTCGTTTGAGCGTAGCATAGGAAATTTCGCTATACTAAACCTTAATATCAACATGTCGTAACCCGTGATATTTAAACATTTGATTATCGTATCGGAGTGCATGTATACCAGTTTTATATGTACATCTGGGTTTACTACAAATCTTATTTGAATCTGAACTCAGATGGTATCTGGAATGTAAAACGGGTTGTTATTTTTTCATCACTTTTTATTCACTGTACATAAACATATATATAGGGTACATTGTTGCACGAGAACAAAAAATCGCAATTGCATATTCCGATACCCTCAGGTACCCTTTACTGAATTGTTCGGAATAATAAAACGACAATATACAGACGATCAGGACTTAAATACTTTTTTTAATTTTCATTATGCAGTGATTGAGACGTATAGATATCGAAGCAAGTGTGATGGTTATGCCATCCGATCTGATAGTTATAGGTAAAAAATTAACCACTAGCTTGTGTCATAGTGTACACCATATATGTTTCGAATTTAATTACTAAGTTTTAACACTTTAATTACTGTTTATGCCCAGCTAAATGATAGTGACACTTTCCACTCTAAAGCGTTTTCACGCCGTTACGGAAGGTGTGAAAACTTAGACGATGCAGGTATTCGTAAAATCGCAACTTAAATAAGTTGAAAACATGCTTTAAGGGCATAACAATACATTCGTAGGAGCGCATTTTTCGTAAAAAAGCATTTTTGTAAAACCGCGACTTTGTAACATAAGAAATAAGAAGGAATTAAGCAGCCGGGACCACAACACCTTTTCGTTGTATACCGGTATTTCGTTAAATTGCGATTCGTAGCATCGCGAATGCACTGTAATTGCAGTCCAGAAATCTAACTCCTCATACACATTTTTGAAGTGAAGATGTGCAGATTATAAGGATATACATGTAAAATGCCTGGTTTAGGTGTAATGACTTTTTGAAAGTTTGCAAGTAGTACTGAAAGGCTTGTCCAGATAGCTTTTCTTACAGATCTAAAGGGTATGGCCCAGACCCATGGAGATGTGTAATTGTTAAGTGAACTTGTGCATATTGTCAAGAAATATATGCAGGGATCATCCTACGTCAAAATTTTAGGGAGAAGTCATTTCTCCTTCCACAGAATTTAGGGAGAAATCGAGGAATTTAAGGAGAAGATTTGGCATAGTATTCAGTTTTTCCTGCCTATATATCCACTTTCTGTGGGTCTTGCTATAACTTATGAACAGTAATTATTTAAGGAAATTGAATATTACATTATTATTATCATGATTTTCGAAAAAAGTATAAACTGAGCTATGAAAAAGTCGCTTTTAAATTTTTATCCAAAATTTACACGTCCAAAACTCGTAAATTTAGCAGGTGCACGATCGAAACGCTGTGAAAATTTTCATTCATGATTCGATTCTCGTGCTGTAATAATGCCTGATTCTTGCATCAACTTGTTCAGATTTATACATTTAATTTGATTTATTTATTGATCTTTTCGAAAATAATACCAAACTTGTAGATATTGGCGATCTTTTTACAGTATATTGTATGGCAGTTCAGATGTCCGAGGAATCGTTTTTTATCCACTGCGCCTGGGCAATGATTTACAGAAATTGGCCGTATTTGAAATAATAAGTGGCCAACTTTACAGCGACGATATCGCTCAAATCGCCCTGTAGGATGATCCCTGATGTGTACCAAGTTACAGCTTTCTAAAAGTTTAGAGAGTGCTTTTCTTTATGTATAACTCCTGTAACAGTTTTTAAGGGATCTAGCCCAAACATTGCTATAAAGTAAACTTACACATATTGTCAGGGTATACATATACTTCTGTATATCCTATTGTAATGCTGCAAATATGGATGTCAATAAATATATGTAAATTTGAACTACTGTTTGCCATATAATAACTTGTTATCATGGTATAATGACATACTACAGAAAACCATGGTATAAATATCCCCCTTTACACAATATTTTCTTTCCATTTTGTCATTTTATATTAGATGACCGTTTTTAGGTTTAATAGGTCAACAGTTACGGTCAGATATCAGTCAGATATGGGACAATTGCTTATGTTTAGTAAATGACCCCTTATGGTATCGGAGACAGTTTGGCAAAAGTCCAGGTAACAGAAATTTTCAGACTGAAGAAAAAATTCTCACTCTCTAAGGGGAGACGGTTTGGGCCTTCTGTTGTCAAACTTCCTTCTGCTTGATAACTAAGGCTTGGACTTACTAATTGATGCTCAGACTTAATAGGACAATTGCTTGAGGTCATTAAATGACCTCTTTAGTTGTAGGGGCTATAGGCCGAAGGTCAAGGTCCCTGCAACCTTGTTGGTTAAGACACTTTTTGAACAGTAAGTTGAGAATACTTTGATATACAGTTACTAAACTTCATAGGATTATTACCTATGGTCAGTAGATGACCCATTAGAAAGTCAGTTGAATTTGAGACTTAAAAGGATTTCAGTTAATAAATGGAGAAGTCTTTGGGTTATGGCTTTCAAATTGTTTTTTTCATATGTAAGCTAGTAAGGCTGTGCTAGTATTTTCAAATAGTCCAACACAATCTATTAAATGTTATGTATGTGTTTAGTCTATGATACCAGGGGTGTGGAAATCCCAATATTTTTCACTTGTCCACGGACAAATGAGACTTAAAAATCTACTTGTCCGCAGTCAAAACTTACTTGCCCGGATTTTCAACATTTTAGCTTGCAAATTATTCTTTATTCTGGACAATAATCTACAAGTAGTAACAAAAGCGAACATAACAAAGTGTAATACTGTAGCTGTTTCAAAAAATAAGCTTTCGGCACTTAAGCTTGTGTTCGTCCGTGAGGCAGTCGAACATTCAACAGAAATACCTAAAGACTATTCATCATGCCATGTGAACCCATGTGAGAAAGCATGACACTTTCTGACTGACTCGTACTAGCGAGCTCTTTTTGCTTTGACTATTTACTTTAATTTTTGTTGGCAGACGAAGTTGTAACCGTTGAACAAATTTGTCTAAAACATTGTGATAATTGTTTACGTTTCCGGTTTCTATTCGACATGTTACTGTGTGCAAAAATCACGCGAGATCATGACAGGGAACCAATCAGAATGCAGAGAAAGAGCTGCTAAATTTAGACACATAATGGTTTTTCCAAAACTGGAGAAATTGAGAGGCCCTTGGCGGGTTAAACATCCGTTTCGTACATCAAATTCTGTTATAAACTCCATAAATTTGAAGTATTGTTCAGCGTCCCTAAATTATTCTTTCCTTTTTTCATTTCAAACCAGAAAATTTGTGCTTGTCTGCGGACAAACGGAATGCAAAAATTTACTTGTCCGCAGTCAAAAAGTCCCAAGTCGGACAAGTCGGACATAGGAATTCCACACCCCTGGATACTGTTTAAATCATTGTTATATTTATGTCTCCCACCACCCAGAAATTCTTATGATAATTGGACATGCTGAGTAGATGATCCCTATTGCAGTTAACCATCAGTGTCATACAACTATGCATTGGGGTAGACATGTGCTTTTCTACAAAAGCATCTTCTAGTTTCATGGTATATTTAACTGTATATATTTAATTCAATCAGTTTCCCTCTTTTAGTCCTATAGAGAATATGCTGAAGCACTTGCAACCTCTCTTTGAGGCGGACTACTTCCTTCCACGGTCGTTCATAGCTGCTGTTGATCTGGGAGATTTGCAGAAAGTTATAGAAACAAAGACAATACCTGTTGAAGCTTGCCTTGCACACTTGACTTACCGCCTGAAAACAATCAAACCGCTCTCTTACTTTGATTATCACGATAATTGCAATAAGCTGCATTCAATGACAACAGATGAAAAGGTAATTTATTGTTATTTGTTTTTAAGATGATTAAAAATTTTGTATGGTATGTTGAACGCACTTTATTAGCTCACCTGAAGCAAAGGTGCAGGGTGAGCTATTAGTATAGGCAGGTTTTCTGTCATCCATCATCTTCTGTCATCTACATTTTAACTTACCATTTTCGCCTCTGAAAAGTTTGGCAAGAATGATGTACCAAGCTTTATCTAAAGCATCCTAACAAGGTTCTCATTCAAGTTTGTTCAAATGATTCCACTACATGCCTTTTAAGGGCCACTACAGCTAAAGATTTTTTTTATGATTTCTTCTCATGTACTACATGACTGATCATCGAACAACTTGTCTGTTACTAAGCATCCTTGTAAAGGCCTTTTTCAGATGTATTCAACTAGGGTTTTTTGGCCACTTTTAACTTATTAAGGTTGCCAGAGCTAAAAATAGAGAAAAACCTTTCCAACACTTTCTCATCAACCACTTGGGACATCATAGGGCTTGACAAACCCACTTGTTTGGTCATAAATATAAGTAGAAATGAGCTCCAGACTTATGGAACTTGCTGTTGTACTTCCTGCAGGATGAGGGTGACTTTTTACTAACTTAAAGAATGATAAGTCCAATTAAAATGGAGCTGTAAAGCAGCCAGATAGCTAAATGATCAAAAATTTAATTTGTTGATTGCAACTCTAAAAAATCTTCTCAACACAGTTACAGTATCATATTATGATCACATTAGCTGGACGCTCGATAGTCGTGAACAAGATTCTGGTATGTGCAATTTTTGAAATAGACACTATCCTTAAAAGACCATATTCTTTAAGTTAGTGAATTGCAGGACGAATGCAAATGCTTTCATAGAATTTGTTGAGCCTTGCATTGCCAAAATTGGTTTGTTTTATCAATGAATTAATGATCTCATCAGCTGACATGACCTGTAGGTGACTTCAGATTGATCGGTAACAGTCTAAAAAGTTTTGTGTAATAGGTCAAATATGGAACTTCATACTGGCATATACTAAAACATGGTGTGGAGTCAATTTTATAAGAGGCATATACTAAACCTTGAGTGGAATGGAGTTTTATTAAAGGAGAAATATATAACTGCATCCACTCTTCTTATGTCTCTCCCCACATGGTCACAGGGGTCTGAACATTGAACAGCATTTCCAATTGTTTATAACTTGAAAAACTCTTGACTCAGAACCTTCAGACATAATAGGATGCTTCCCCCTGTTGTAGATGATCCCTGTTGCATTTCAGTCACTTAAGTCTTCCATCAGTGTCTCTTTGATTTTCACTCCTGTCAATTATTGACTTCCAGTCAACACATTTTTAAGGTTATATCAACACTTGAGTCTTTCTCCACCATCAACGCTGAAAAATCGCGATAAACCTGTAGTTGTGTTGGTGCGATGTCAAACCCAACAAAATAAATAAATATCTTCAACATCAATGTCACAGAGCTAATAAATCCTGATTTCTTTTCTTGCTCATACCTTTGCACATTTAAGAAGTCATGTTTTTTACAAGAAATATGATTGTTACCATTTGTGATGCAGTGTGTTATATATATAATCAAGGTTAAATAGTTAAGGTCAGACGAGCAACTACGGACCATGAGTACCCTCTTGTTTCAGTTGTCAGTGTTTTCTCTTCATCCTTTCCTTTTATTTTGTATCCAAGTGTCTGTCCTGTCTGTACAGAACACAAACATTCAGTAATTGACTTGACTTAGTTGTTAATTGAGATACCTTAGTATAAGAACTACTGTTTCAGTAATAAGCTGAAATTGTGCGATGATAGTTGTTTAATCTTCTTTCAGACAGTTCAACAGTGTGTGAATTCATTACTAAAACAACTGCAAGAGACTTTTTACAGGTATGAACTGATAATCCAGTAGTTACTTACTAAAATATCCCCTTTATAAAATGGAAAATTTAAAAAATGGCAGCCACTGTAGTTTGGTCATGACATTCTTACATGGGTAAGCAAGTAATCAGCTTGCAAACAGCTTTTGAACCTACATCAGCAAACAATAAGAGAGCCTTGAGTGACAGCTGGCTGGATGAATGAGGACAAACCTGAGTTAGATATGTTTTTTACAGCAGAGCATAATTGAATAAATGTTGCAACATGGGGATAAACTTTTCTTGGTAAATCTGAAAGTAGTATTTTGGTGTGTTTTTAAACATGCCAAATATGATAATTTCATAGGGTATATTGAAACAAAATATATCATATAATTATTCCATCAGAACTGTGTTTGAGTGAACTTTTAAACCATTAGTTTTCCAGTAGGCCAGGTTTAGGGTTTTCCAACACTAAAGAGAGTGCTTTGATTAACAAGAGAGAGTCTGATTGACAGAAAAGTTACTAGAGTACTCAATTGTCTGACTTTGAGTATAGGCAGTTAAGCAGTATTTAAGTACTTGTACCAGATCTAACAACATTATTTTTCAAAAACAGACCATGGTTATGTACATGTCTACAGTTGCAAGAATTACAGTCCTCATCAGCATACAGTAATATCATTGTTATTAGAATTAAGCACACAATTTTTATTTCATTTTCAGTGAAACATTAGTAGAGTCACAATGGACAATGAGCTACATAATTGCATCCCACATGCTGAGGAAGAGCATCCAAAATAAAAGAGTAGATATAGTTTACCTGTGTGCGCAAGTGCTCATTCATTGCATTGCGATGTATGACAGGATGATTTTGGAACAGAAACCTTCCAAGGATGCTAAAGCAACGAAACATCAAGATGTTTTACAGGACAGTGCCAGAGAGGCAGTGATATGGGTAGAAACATACAGAAGATGGGATTTTCAGATGAAAGAAATTTTAGATGTAAGTCTTTTGCATATCATGTTACTTAAAATAATTCTTTTCAGTACTTTCAGAACTGGAATTGCTTGTTTTACTGTTAAAACTGTTTTCATCTAAATGAAGTAAGTACAATATATGAATTCCATGCTTTACTTACATATTTGTCAGTGTTCTTATCATACCATGTCTGTATTATAAGAGTTGTATTTTATGGTAGTCTACATAATTATACCCTTAATTTGGCACAGTGATTTCTTTATATTGAACTATTGTAATCAGGCTATGTCCATCTCCTTCTGGAATCAATAATTAAACTGTTGATACCCCAGATGTCACAATTTTGGCCTAATCTTAAGGATGACTACCTGTTATAGGCCTCAATTTCACCAAAAGCGTACATACATGTACTGTACAACTTCTGTAATGTAAGCTTTGAAAATGTCAAACGATAGAAATAAGGTGCATATTGACAAGTTATTTAGTGACAGAAGTTCTCAAAAAATTCATTTAGATTACCTCCCCTGATAATTTGTTTTTTCATAAGTTATCTCCCCTGAAAACTAAAAAAAAAAATAATTCTCTTTTTTCCCTAAGGGGAATTTTTCTCATAAAGAAATTATATATTGCCCATAGGCATCAATGTTAACTTAAATACTGATTATCTCCCCCAAAAATGATAAAGTTTGATAAATCTCTTGATGAAACAATTTTAATTTTGAATGTCTTTAAAGTGATCAAATTTCATCATCCAGTTTTAAGATATGAAACATGGCTATTACACCATGTTATCCGTAATGAAGCCTGTCAGATTGTTGCACTCAAAATATCTCAGAGAATTATGTTACTGAACCATCTGGGGTCAAAAATTTAGTCACTAGGTCAAATGAAAGGTTATTAAGTCAAGACTGGGTTATTTGAGGTAAAAAGCTAGGTCATTATGTTAAATCGTAGGAAACCCTTGTAATAAGTCTAGAGGCTGCAAATTCTACTTGATATTCATAAAACATTGTCAGAGCGTTTGTCTCATAGGGTCAAGTTTCAACTGGATTGTCTGGATCAAAACTAGGTCACAAGGTTTAATCATACACACACATTGGTAACACTCTTAAGTTCACATTTTCCTCCTGATCTTCATGAGACTTGGTCAGAATGTTTGTCTTTTTAAAAATAGGATGAATTTGTAACAAGGTCACTTGGGTAAAAAACTAGTTCACTATGCCAAATCATTGACATGATGATTAAAGATCTACATAATTTACATAGAGCATGGTGAGAATATTTTTTCTGTATATGAAATCTAGTTTTAGCACCAACTTAGAATCTTCCTTCAGTGGTGGGAATCTAAAATTGTACAAATGATGCCCTTACTCCTGCTGAGTATGGAGGTTTTTATGTGTTACAAGGGTTTTCTTTCAAATGGCTCAAAACTACTTGAACCAGGTTCATAGGTCGAAGTTCAAGGGCACAAATGGAACTCAGAAGTCAAATTTGTCTGTCATATTCTGTGTCTAGAGCATAACTTTATAACCATTCAAGGTATTGACTTCAGTCTTGGCATGTAGGTATGCAGCAATGAGAAAATGTGCAGACTGCATGAGCCAGATAGGTAGATAGAAGGTCAAGGTCATATCATGGTCAAATTGTACGTCATATATTTTATGCCCAGATTATAACCTCAAAGCCATTGAAGCTGTTTTCTTTGAACTTGGCATATAGATAGGTTGAGACAATGCAGGTTGTATAAACTTAGTTGGTAGCGCTAAGATCAAGGTCATAAATCTTTAGCTCTCCTGAGCACAAAGTGCTCAAGGTTAGCTTTTGTGATCGCCTGCTCAGATGAGCTTTTGTGATCGCCCTGTGTCTGGCGTCCGTTGTCCGTTGTCAACAATTTGACTGTTAACACTCTAGAGGTCACAATTTTTGCTCAATCTTAATGAAACTTTGTCAGAATATTATCCTCAATAAAATCTTTGACAAGTTCGATATTGGGTCATCTGGGGTCAAAAACTAGGTCACCTGGTCAGATCAAAGGAAAAGCTCAGGGGTCTAGCTAGGTCCAATTTTTTGGGAGAAGTCACTTCTCCCTCAAGCTGATTTAGGGAGAAGTGAGGAGACTTTAGGGAGAAGTGGGAAGACTTTTCCTACTGCAATGATGTTGAGTGATTTGAAAGGTGGCTGTAATGTTCTTGATAAAAAGTATTGATGTGACCATTCATTTTCTTAGTTAGATCATTTCCCATACAGTGGTTATTGTTTCGTTAAAAAATTCTGAAAAAAGTCGTTTTCAAAATTCAAGCCGATTCTGTAAATGTAACCCGCCGAATTTTGGTTATATCTTGTATGAAGTGTTTTATTATTAACACCGAGTCATTCACCGAGGAATGTCAGTATCTCACTCGAATAAACTGAAAGTAAACTGTGTAATCTAGAAATACATATTCAAATAAATTCATCGATGGAAGTCAATTTAAACATAGTTTATACATTACATGTCGTTCTTTTATCATAGATAACAAATAATTGTGTACCAAATTCCAATTAATCGCATGGTTAATCAGCAGATTCTTTAAAAAAACTTTGCTTTTTGCACTCAAACATGTTGACAATTAAGAACGAAGTGTCAAAGATGTAAACGCGACGCTAATTGGCTGAACACAATCAACGAGGTGTATCGGATAATTTGATTCGCTTTCACACTTCTCGGGAAAATCTCGCAAGTACCTGAAGTAGGCGGAGCTTAAATTATGCTCCCGGCGTGTGTTTGTGTATTCGGCACTCGATATGACACCGTGCAAATTGTCAACGGTCCGGGTAGCACTAATTAGTGAGTGCGGAAATCAAAGAAAATCGGGCGACTTGCATTTCGCTTTGAGGTTAGATTTGAGCGAAGTTTGAAGTTCTAGAGCGCCTATTTCGCTCAAGTCGCCCACTCGCGAGAGCCCTGAAGCTTGTTAACACTTTAGAGGTCACAATTTTTTCCCAATCTTAATGAAACTTGGTCAGAATGTTATTCTTGGACGAATTTGATATTGGGTAATCTTTGGTCAAAAACTAGGTCACCAGGTCAAATCAAAGGAAAAGCTTGTTAACACTGTAGAGGCCGCATTTATTACTATATAATCATGCAACTTGGTTAGAATAAAAACCTTGATGATCTTTAGGTCAGTTTCAAATCTGGGTCAGGTTGGGTCAAAAACTAGATCAACAGGTCAAATCAAAGGAAAAGCTAGTTAACACTCTATAAGCCACATTTATGACTGTATCTTAATGAAAATTGGTCAGAATGTCAATCTTGGTGATCTTTAGGTCAGTTTTGAATCTGGGTTGGACAGGGTCAAAAACTAGGTCAACAGGTCAAATCAAAGGAAAAGCTTGTTGACACTCTAGATGCCACATTTATGACTGTATCTTCGTAAAACTTGGTCAGAATGTTAACCTTGATGATCATTAGGTCAAGTTTATATCTGGGTCAGATGGGGTCAAAAACTAGGTCATCAGGTTAATTCAAAGGAAAAGCTAGTTAATACTCTAGAGGCACATTAATTTATGACCATATCTTAATGAAACTTGGTCAGAATGTTAATCTTGAAGATTTTTATGTCAGATCTTTAATCTGGGTCAGGTAGGGTAAAATATTAAGTCACCAGATCAAATCAAAGTTAAAGCTAGTTAAAACTCTAGAGACCTAATTTTAAGTTTGAAACTCATAGGAATTAATCAGATGTCTTGATGATCTCTAGGTCAGGTTTGACTCTTGGTCATGTGGGGTCAAAAACTAGGTCACCTGGTCAAATCAAAGGTAAAGCTTGTTAACAATCTAGAGGTCAAATTTATGACTGTATCTTAATGAAACTTAATCAGAATGTTAATCTAGATGATCTTTAGTCCAAGTTTCAACCTGGGTCATGTGGGATGAAAAACGAGGTCACCAGGTCAAATCGAATGTAAAGCTAGTTAACACTCTATAAGCCACATTTATGACTGTACCTTAATGAAACTTTGTCAGAATGTTAATCTTGGTGATTTTTAGGTCCACTTTAAATCTGGGTCAAATGGGATCAAAAACTAGGTCACCAGGTCAAATTAAAAGTAAAGCTTGTTAACACTCTGGAAGCTACATTTATGATTATGTCTTCATGAAACTGGGTCAAAATGTTAATCTTGATGATCTTTATTATTATTATACCAGATTTATATAGCGCCCTTTTCATGATCAATTTCACGTTCAAAGGCGCTTTACATAGTTCAAATGCAGCCAAATATGCAGGGCGCATAATTCATCCTCTACTAGTACAGACACAGAGCGATCTGACCAGAGGGACAGAGTGAGACAAAGCCCCCACGACAGAGAGATCAGAAATCAGATACAGGCTTGTCCTACTAACTTAGCCTAGCTCGTTGCGAATAGACAGCATGGTTCTTTAACGTGCCCAGTGTATAGCACTGATACATGCAAGGATTGCCTGGGTTCCTGACCAGTACACCTCTAGTTGGGTGGGAAACACTGAAAAGCGTTTCTGAAAACTCCCGAGTAGCTGCCGGGGATCGAACCCCCGACCTCAGGATTGGAAGGCCAGTGTGCAAACCACTGAGCTATCCGTCCACCACTCAAATTAAAAGAAAAAATAGTTAACACTCTAGAGGCCACATTTATGACCATATCTTAGTGAAACTTGGTCGGAATGTTAATCTTGATGACCTTTAGGTCAATAGGTCAGGTGAGCGATACAGAGCCTTCATGGCCCTCTTGTACAAAATTGTGCTTTGAAATTGGTATCTGGAGCACAACTTTTATTAGCTCACCTGACCGAAGGTCAGGTGAAGCTTTTAGTATGGTCTTTTGTCCGTCGTCCCTTGTCCGTCCACAATTGAGCTTGTGTTCACGATAGCACTTTCATTTCTTATTTGATTTGAACCAAACTTGCACATAACTTGTATCTCTATTAGATCTCGTTTCCTTTCGAAAACCAGCCATATTGCACGATGGGTCTTGGAGTTATACCCCCTGAAATGGCTAAAATCTGCACAATTGAGCTTGTGTTCATGATAGCGCTTTCATTTCTTATTTGATTTGAACCAAACTTGCACATAACTTGTATCTCTATTAGATCTCGGTTCCTGTCGAAAACCAGCCATATTGCACGATGGGTCTTGGAGTTATGCCCCCTGAAATGGCTAAAATCTGCACAATTGAGCTTGTGTTCACGATAGCGCTTTCATTTCTTATTTGATTTGAACTAAACTTGCACATAACTTGTATCTCTATTAGATCTCGGTTCCTTTCGAAAACCAGCCATATTGCACGATGGGTCTTGGAGTTATGCCCCCTGAAATGGCTAAAATTGCAGATTTTAGCCTTGTGTTCACGATAGCGCTTTTATTTATTTTTGCATGTTCACCAAACTTGGTCAGAAGTTAGATTGGTGAAAGATCTCGATTCCTTTCGAAAACCAGATGGGTCGGATAATTTGGGCCCGAGTTTCGGGCTTTGAAATAGGGGGACCGTCCATATTTCGCTATCTTTGACATGCAATAGTGGCATCATTTCTTATTGGATTGTTACCAAAGTTGCACAGGACTTGTATTTTATTTAGATCTTTGTGTGTTTAAAAGAAAATTTAGAAAATTTGTTCAAATTATGGCCCCAGGGTCAAAATTGGCCCCACCCCAGGGATTACTTGTTTTTTACATAGACTTGTATAGGAAAATCTTTAAAAATCTTTTTGTCTGAAACTACAATGGCTAGAGTTTAGATATTTGGTGTGTAGTATTGTCTAGTGGACCTCTACCAAGAATATACAAATCGTGGCCCTGCAGTCAAAATTGGCCCCACCCTGGGGACTACTTGTTTTTACATAGACTTATATAGGAAAATCTTTAAAAATCTTTTTGTCTGAAACCACAATGACTAGAGCTTAGATATTTGGTATGTAGCATTGTTTAGTGGACCTCTACAAAGATTATTCAAATCATGGCCCTGGAGTCAAAATTGGCACCGCCCCAGGGGCTACTTGTTTTACATAGAATTATAGAGGGAAATCTTGAAAAATCTTTTTGTCTGAAACTACTATGGCTAGAGTTTAGATATTTGGTGTATATCATTATCTAGTTGACCTCTACCAAGATTGTTCAAATCATGGCCCTGGGGTTAAGATTGTCCCCACCCCAGGGGATACTTGTTTTTACATAGACTTATATAGGAAAAACTCTTGATTTAAAAAATTCATAAAAAATAGAAGACATGATATTTGAACCTGGAGAAAAAAAATACGTATTATGATTTTCATCAAGGATTGCTTTGGTCGAGATGTTGAGGGTGTGGGCCCAACCGGGTTGGCCGAGCCTATATTGCACCATTATCTCCTGTGAAACTGTTGAGCCAAATTTAAGGAAACTTTACAGGAATGATCCTTGGGTGGTCCTCTACCAAAATTGTTCAAATAACATTTTCAGTCATTAACTTGTTCTCCTACAACCATAGTGCCTCATTGGCTTGTCAGGTGAGTGACCCAGGGCCACTTGGCCCTCTTGTTTTGGCCAAATCATGTCCCCCTTTTGGACATAAAAAATCCTTGACAAAGTTTTGCATGCTAGATAATGCAAGACCCAGACTCCTAGCTCTGTCAGAAGTCAAAGGTTAACAGGGTCTGTTTCTTGTCCGGTAAACAAAATGAATAAAATAAGGGGGTTATGCCCTTAGAGCATCAGTAATCAGTTAATTTCTTACATCACTGATCATGTTTAAGGCATAAAAAGTGCAGTTTTGCGAATTTTTGTTAAAAAGTTGAAAAATATATTCTCCAAGGCCATAAAAACATTTAGGGTCGGGCCAAAAATTTAGGGTAGGTCTGGATACCAGAAACAAACAATTCTTTTTTTTGCCCAGTGAGTTGATGTGTCATGTGCAAGATCCAGACCGCTAGCTCCAAGGTCAAGGTTTCCTTTTGAGAACAAACTTTTGTTGTTCTTTTTTGGTCTGGTCACAAAATAGTTAACACCTAAACTATTCTGGCATATTTTGTGCAGACTACTGTAGCAGTCTTGGGCATGCTTTGGGGCCATTTGTCACTAATAGTGACAGCTCAGGTTTTTACAATTTAAATATGATTTTGTTTTTTTTAAAGGTTTGGAACAACATCTTTGCCCCAGTGGAACTTCAGTCAGAAGATGTTAGGAATGCCTGGAACAAGATCATATCAGAAGGACTTGTGTTTAATTTGGAACAAAGGGTGTGCTACAAATTAGTACTTTAAAATAACTGTTTAATGGTATACAAGTTGTGCAGTGCTGACTATTTTCATGTATAAATGCATTACAGACAAATCTGTGGATAAAGGTCATGCTTTGGAGAGCAAAAAGTGTTATTTATTTGCTGTTAAATATATAAATTTTTTAAGTTAAAATACACCACATATGAACTCTTGAGGTCTTTATAGTTAGATGGTCTGTGTTCTTAACTGTTTGATTGCAGTCTTACTATTTTTACACTTCTTGACAATAGATATGTCATTAAATATTCTTATAGTGCATCTGAATGTTTTTCCTTTATCTACTGCAATCTACATGTATGTATTAGAAAATTTAGTATTTTTGGTCATTTCAAAGTGCTGAATCAGTAAAAACAAAAAAGGCCTAGTTTAATCTTCGTAAATTAAATATGGTTTCTTACTTGCATATAATTCTTTTGTGTTTATGTTAAAGGCGTGTAAGGAAGCATTCCAGATGCAAAAGTTTGTGGAACTATATTGTCAGAAGCTAGATGAGTACAATCCAAGCATGCAGGAGTGCATGAGTAAAGTTGCTTTTGTGGTAAGTGAAGATGGATTGATTTTTTTGGTGCATTGTGAGACAGGAAAACTTCAAAAAAGAAAAAATCAATAAGAGAGGAATTTGCAGACTTTTATAACCAGTATCTGCAACTGAGAGAAATCAGAGTTCAGAATATTGTTCAAAATGAAATACCAAGCAAACTAAATATGTTGTGATAGTTTGTCAAAGTATAAACTATACAAGACTTTTTGCAATAGTACTTGATGTATGATTTGAATAAGGATGTCTGTCTGTCTATCAAACTTCTTCTCTGGAGGGTTACTCAAAAAGTATTGAAGAATTTTATAAAATGATAGAGCTTATTGAGAGGAAGTGCAGTGACAAGGAACCATAATCTGGATGGTTCCATTTTTGGAATTATTTCTCTTTTTTCGAAGAGCGTGTGTGGGGCATAATTCGAATACTATGTAAGATATTGACTTGATATTTTACAAACTGATAGAGGTCAGTGAGACGGAGTGCAGTGACATGGTACCTTAACTCTAGGTTATTTTTGGATTACCATTCTTTGTTTGAAAACAAGTTGTTCGTGCATTAGTTGGATACTATGTTAGGTGTTGACTTGATTTCCTAACAATATGATAAAAACATAAACTATGAGGAACAAAGTACAGCTAGTTGCCATAAAACTTGCATAATAAAGAAGATTATATACCCACCAACCTTAAACAGGGCACTGTATATGTTTTTAAGACAGCTCCTGTTATCTGTTAGTGAAGCGAAAACATTTAACAACAGTTTATCATTATGCTTTTAGGCCATTGCAAAAGGATATACAGTGGACTATGGCCATTTCTTGCCGTATCAAAATAAACGCTTTGGAAGTCTACTATCTGAGTTATTTATATCTGAATGGAAAAAAAATGTGAAGCCTGGAAAGGATGAAGATATTACCATGTTGAGACACGTCCTTAGATGGCCACCATTTTCACAATACCTGAAAATTTATTGTAAGTATGAGTGAATAGGAGTGTTTGATCTTTTATTATAAAGTATATATTGGGTGTTTTCACTATCTGGTAGATGCTAGAGGAATGTTTTAAAGCATTCGATGTCACTGTGCCTGTACACACTATATACAGTACTTGGGGTATAGAATTCTTTATTTGAAAAAAGCCATTCAGCTGCCTGGTTCTATATTGCTGCCCACACATGCCTGAAAAAATGCCTGATGGGGCATTTATTTGACGTCTTCCATCAAAAGCTAGAAAAGTTTAACACAATATTAACCCCCTCCTCCCCACCCCCCACCCCCAAAAGATGTTTTGTCATTGCCTATATTCTCATCAATGGAATTGGTGTCAGTAGTGTTGTGTACCCTGCAGTAATACAGTAAAAATGAGGTTCATACTACATATATCACATTAAGGATTTCAAGATAAACTTGTAGAAACACCAATGCTTCAGAAAAGATATTAGTTAAGATATAAGGCAACAGAATCATGACTGGTTTTTATTTTTTGGGGGTTTTAAAATAAGACTAACAATAATAAAAATGAGCTGCACCATGAGAAAACCAACATAGTGCATTTGCGACAAGCATGAGTTCAGACCAGCTTGCGCATCCATGCAGTCCAGTCAGGATCCATGCTGTTCGCATTCAAAGCCTATTAGAGTTAGAAACTGTTAGCAACCAGCATGGATCCTGGCCAGACTGCTGATGCGCAGGCTGGTCTGGATCCAAGCTGGTTGCAAAGCCACTATGTTGGTTTTCTCATGGTACGGCTCAGACAGAAACATGCATCTTGAATTATTCAATTCTCATAACAGGTATTTTATAATCATGCATGACTAAGCAATAGGCGGAGAGTGTTCAATTAAAGAAGAAACTACTTTAAGATTTTAAAGCATAACATGCTAAACACTGGCAAAATTAACCAAGTGGTTAAGGTCGCTGACTTCAAATCACTTGCCCCTCATCGATGTGGGTTCGAGTCTTCACTCGGGGCGTTGAATTCTTCATGTGAGGAAGCCATCCAGCTGGCTTACGGAAGGTTGGTGGTTCTACCCAGGTGCCCACTCATGATGAAATAATGCACGGAGGGACACCTGGGGTCTTCCTCCACCATTACAGCTAGAAAGTTGCCATATGACCTATCATGTGTCGGTGCGATGTTAAATCCAACAAATCTATTTTCATCATTTCCTGTATTGCAGATAAGGACCAGAAAAAGATGGAAATGCTCACAGAGGAATGTTTACAGCACCTTATTCAAGCTGTATCTGTTATTGACAGCAGAACTACAGCTTTATTGACTGGTTCTATGACTATTGGAGACTTCAACCAGATAACTGAAAAAGATGGAAAATTTCCAGAACTTGCTGAACTTCTACAGATCAAAAAAGAACATACTGCAGCATTCATTACAAAAGCCATCGAAATAAGACAAAAGGAACTTGGAACTTTCCAGGTGCAGGCCAAAGAAATGGCAACACTTGCATCTGTCTGTACACAATTAGCTAATGGTGAGTACAGTCAAACCTGTCTATGAAAACCACCCTTGGGAGAGCCAAAATGTGGTCTTTATTTGGAGGTGGTCTTTATTCACAGGTTTAAATACACTGTAATTGTTAAAATGGGAAGCAAAACATGGGGTCTTCAGAGCCAGGTGTCCCTGTTCAGAGGTTGTTTGTAACACAGGTTTGACTTTTATGATTGAAAGTGGACTTGTGGACAAGTTTTGTTATAAACTGCCAGTGATCAAAGGTCGTCTTGGTCTATAGACATTTAGTAAAACAGAGCTTGCATAGTTATATTACGATTGACTTAATGAAAGAGTGTACGCATTCCGTATACACCTAATATACGGGCGTATACAGAAACATTTTTCCCGTATATGGAACATTCCATATACGGGAATCCCGTATTCTTTAATTGGACATTCATGTTTTTCTCACATGGATCCGTTCATTCATACTTAGCATAAATACGTTTCAACAGTTTATGTCAGTATTCAAAGTTAGGGATTGTCAAGGTCCAAAAGTATGTTTAAGGCGTAGGTTTTGATCATACTTTCAGGAAAGATACCTTTTATATGATATTCGTATATTAGACATATACGGGACCGTATACTTCCGTATATGCACATATTTTTCGCAGTGAGTGGAATTCAGATCAGTGGTCTAAGGCCACATTTACTGTCTTGCTATCACCTCCCTTTTTACCTAAAATTTTGAATTAAGGTGAAGTAGCAACAGAAAGTACCAGTAAAACCAAAATATTGTAATTAGCTCATTCAAAATTAGCTATAACAGAAAATTGCTGAATTCGAAAGAAATTAATATACCCATTAAAGGGAGGTAATAAAATTTGATGAAAGCCAATAACACATATAGTTCTTGTTGGACTTTGACAGATTTGTAACAGCCCATACACACTCAGTGGGTTGGCATTTTTTAGAAATTTCTTTTCATTCTTTTTTCATCCTTGGAAATAGTTGACAGACAGTGCATTGATGACACACTAAAGAAACAGGAACACATAGAAAAACACCAGATAAAAGAATTCTGTGAGCCTGCTGATGTAACTAAAGTAGACATTGAAACATACCAGCCAAGACTGTGTGCATTTAGTGTTTCCCCAACGGTAATGAATATTGTACCACATCTACATGCCTGTTGTGAAAGCAGTACATTCATGATGTTCTGGAATGCTCAGTGCCAAGAAGTATATAACCAGTGTGCTACACTAGATGATGTAGTACAGAAAGTTTGGAGTGTTGTCAAAAACAGGTAATTCTTATTTAACTTTGATGTCCTTTTTATTGGTGAATAGTGCATAAAAGTGTAAAAATTATTGTGTTTAATTATTATAGCCATTGTAGACATGATGCTGTAATTTTTATTGAATTATCTGAATTTAAGAACTGAAGGTTCACTATGTATTACCATTTTACTAAACTTGTTATTAGCTCACCTGTCACAAAGTGACAAGGTGAGCTTTTGTGATCTTGCGGCGTCCGTCATCCGTGCGTGCGTCCGTAAACTTTTGCTTGTGACTACTCTAGAGGTCACATTTTTCATGGGATCTTTATGAAAGTTGGTCAGAATGTTCATCTTGATGATATCTAGGTCAGGATCGAAACTGGGTCATGTGCGGTCCAAAACTATGTCAGTAGGTCTAAAAATAGAAAATCCTTGTGACCGTTCTAGAGGCCATATTTTTCAATGGATCTTCATGAAAATTAGTCAGAATGTTCACCTTGATGTTACCTAGGTCAAGTTCGAAAACTGGATCACGTGCGGTCCAAAACTAAGTCAGTAGGTCTAAAAATAGAAAATCCTTGTGACCTCCCTAGAGGCCATATTTTTCAATGGATCTTCATGAAAATTGGTCAGAATGTTCACCTTGATAATATCTAGGTGAAGTTTGAAACTGGGTCACGTGCGGTTAAAAACTAGGTCAGTAGGTCTAAAAGTAGAGAAACCTTGTGACCTCTCTAGAGGCCATACTTTTCAATGGATCTTTATGAAAATTGGTCAGAATGTTTACCTTGATGATATTTAGTTCAGGTTCGAAACTGGGTCACATGCCTTCAAAAACTAGGTCATTAGGTCAAATAATAGAAAAACCTTGTGACCTCTCTAGAGGCGATATTTTTCATGGGATCTGTATGAAAGTTGGTCTGAATATTCCTCTTGATGATATCTAGGTCAAATTCGAAACTGGGTCAACTGCGGTCAAAAACTAGGTCAGTAGGTCTACGTCGTCCGTGTGTCCGTGCGTAAACTTTTGCTTGTGACCACTCTAGTTTAAGATTCAGCCTTGAAATTTGGATGACATGTACAGTTTTGCCACCAATCTTTAAACTTTCTTTCAATGACCATAAATGTGACCTACTGATCTACTTTCTAATATTTTAGCATCGGTTTGCCATTTGAAACATGTGGTTCAATATACTCAGGTGAGCGATTCAGGGTCATCATGACCCTCTTGTTTTTCATACATATTTTAATAAATCCGTATCTACACAATGTCACTCTGCTAACGGAGTCAATACTAAAAGTAGGTATGGTAATGGTCCAGTGATACTTGACTTTGCTGGCTAAAGAGTTTCATTGAAATCTGCCATAAATTGTGTCATGTCCTAGATTTACATATAACCTGTGTTAAACATTAAAACATTTTGATAAATTGAAGATGGGACACTATAAAAAACAGAATACAGAGTGGTGATATAAAATTCAAAGACTTTGAGAAAGTTGTTGGCCAGAGGTACAGGGATGGATATGACCAGATGAAAGTAGAGTTACGGACGATGAATATCCCTGAGAGATGCATCAGGGAACGTATAGATCAGCTGATGAAATACAGACAGCTGGAAGCTTGTGTAAAAGGAGCAAAGACAATACTAAAGTTTGCTCAGGAGTACAAACTGAAGGGAGATTTTACTCAAATTAGAGTAATTGCTACAGTAAGATGATATTTACAAAAATTCTTTCATTTGTAGTTTTTTATTTGTAGTTTTTTTTTCACTGATATAAGTGCCATTAACCAGAAAGTAGGAGTACGCACTTATATGCTTAGTATTTGTTTGCCTTTTAAAATAAATGATTAATGTTTTTGTTCTTACAAGTCTGGCATTGACCTCTTATAAATTTGTTAAGATAGTTCTGCTTTTCCTCTACAGATAAAAATAAAAAAAATCTTTTGATAACTTCTTCACATGAACTACTTGAGAGGTCATTACCAAATTCTGTCTGAAACATCTTTGCATTTACTTCCCTCAGGTATGTTCACATGGTTTTGCTTAATTCTTTAGAGGGGCTGCCAGAGGCAAAGCTAGAAAGAAAAATGCTAAAAAAACTTCCTCCTGAATAACTGGATGGATCTTCACCAAACTTGGTCTGTAGGATCCATATAGATAGACGCTGCTCAGTTTGCTTACACAGTTAGGCTTTACTGCACTTAGGAGTCTTTAAAGCTTCCAAAATAAATGTTTGAACACTATCATGATTGATGTTTGCTAAACTTGGTCAAAAGCATCCTCTCAGATTTGTGCAAATTTTTCCCCTTGACATGCTCTATCTCACCATTGTTATCATATTTCTGGATGAATGTTTTTTCACTCAAAATTGTTGCAGTTAATGATACAGACTAATGTTTTAGATGACTTCTTAGTAATTATGTCTCCTATATGTTACAGGTTTAGTGCTTTCCATCTGTCTGTCTGTCTGTCAGTTTGTTTGTCTGTCTGTCTATCCATCTGTCTGTCATAAAGTTTACCCATGTAACTCCTTCAACACCATTAGGCTGATTTACACTCAACTTCACAGGAATGATCATTGTTCATTCAGTAAGAAGATTTTCAGTGGAGTTATAGCTCTTGATTCATCAAAGTTTATGATGTTTTACCCAATTCTCTTATCTTATAAGATTTATTTCCATTAAACGTCACAGGAGTGATCAGTGCCAAACCTCATTATGCACATTGTCGGCATTTTCTGGTTAAATGATTTTCAGCTGAGTTCTGGCCCTTGATTCATCAAATTTTATGATGTTTTGTCCACTTCATTTTTATTATCCAGCTGAATTCCACCAAACCTTACTGGAGTTATCAATACCAATCCTCATTACATATATTGTCAGCATTTTATGGCCATTGATTGGTTATGTTTTACCTTGTACGGGCAACCGCTCAGATACAAACAGAAAGAATTACACCTAACTTCACAAAAGTGATCATTGCCAAGCCTAGGTGCATGTATCTTTGGCATGTTCCTGTTCATTGTTTTCTGACAGAGTTATGACTCTTGATCTGTCAAATTTATGATACTTTAGCCAGAGTTATGACCCTTGATTTGTCAAATTTATGATACTTTAGTCACTTTAGCCACTTACATAGTGGTTTCCACCAAACCTTACAGGAGTGATCAGTACCAAGTGTTAAAAGTATTATTGACATGTTCTGCTTCAGTGATTTTCAATGAAGTTATGGCCCTTGATGTGTTATATTTTACAATACTTGCTGTATACAACTAGGTTAAATTACACCAGACCTCACACATGATCAGTTTGAAGCAGAGTTGTGTATAATAATTATTATCATGTTCTTATTAAATGGTTTTCATTGGAGTAATTTCCCTTGATATGTCAGATTCTTTGATCTGTGCTACTTCTCCTATACCACTGGTTGGAATTCCACCACACTTTACACAAGTATCTCTACCAAGCCTAGTTGTGTATATCATTGGAATATTATGGTTTGAGTTGTTTTACAGTTTCTGCGTGGTTAGTGATGGGAAACATACATTTTTGTGATAAAGCAGCCTCTTCTTACTATATCAAAGACTTTCAACCTGACATGGTTCAGTTTTTTTTATCTTGGAAGACAGTGATAGCCTGATAAATGTCAGATGTATATTTCATAGTAAGCCTGGTGAAAATGTTGATATCCAAATTCTTCTCACCAAATATAAACAAGTATTTCAAAGAAATCCACAGCTCTTACTTTGTGCTTTCTGAGAGTTTTAGTGTGTCTTAAGCTTATAAAATACTATTTCCAGCATGGAGAAAATGATCAAGACATGAAAGCGTTTGATAACAGCGTAATGAAAGCCTGTGAATTTCTGAAAGACCTTACACCAGACAAGGAAAAGTGCTTGAAAATGTTTGTTACCTGTGAACCACTTGTCCATTGGCTGAAAGAGTCAATGAAGAAATGTATGTCAAAACATTGTCTTTATATCAATCTACTAAAGACTTACCTGTTCCTAGAATATTGTCAAAATTTATAGATCTTAATCCTTTT
>NW_026462640.1:0-67332 GCF_021730395.1 Mercenaria mercenaria
CGATAGTGTCTCGCCTACTACAAGTGGCAGAAATAAATATGTAGTGAATAATGGTAACAACAGCACCATATATGGGTGGCATCACTTGTCTGCAAATGCTGGACAATATGTAAGAAAAGAATTATAGTTCAGATGTATAACTCAAATTTTCTAAGTGCAAAAAAGCCATAATGCTAACAAAATGCAGGGTCTTGAAATACATTGTTCCCTAATGATGATAAACAAGTGAGCAAAGTTTTGAAGCTGTAGCTCTTACAGTGTTTGAGATAAAAACAATCAAGTGACGACAATAAAGCGTAGATTTTTTTTTTCAAAAATCAGACAAGCTAAAAATAGCTTACCTATGCTTTTCAACTTCAAAGACACTGTAAGATCCCTGTCATAGCCTTCTCCTGTTTTGTAATTTTTCATATAATGATCCCAGTATTCCTTCTCTGGTTTATCTTGTTTGATTATTACGTATTTGTAGGGTATTGAAGAGCCTCCTGCTACAAGGCGTGTTGGAATCATTTCTTCATAGACCATCTCATAGATAAATCCCTCAATTTTCCTGCAAAAGTATTATAAGATGAACAATTTATATATACTGCACAGATAAAACTTGGTACATTGACACTCAGGGGACCAAGGTCGTTACTTTTAAAAAACCAAAATTTCACTAAAAATGACACTACACATGTTTTTGGAATGAGTCTTCAAATTTTTTTCAAGACAGCAGAAATTTTAAGATTAGACAAGAGGGCCATGATGACCCTATATCGCTCACCTGAGTATCATTGCTTTAACCAAAAACAAAAAGAAAAAAATTCTTACAAGGTACAGATATGTCAAAATACACCTAAAAATTGGAGATACCATCCATGTTGTACCACAGTGGTCTTGGTTTTTCCCTACAGCCAATAATAAAAAAGTTATTAAATAAGCTATTTATAGTAACATAAAATTAAAATTTAATCATAAATGAAGCTGCTGTTGTGCAGACAAGGTCAAAATAGCTAATTCTGGCCTTATCAGGGGCCATAACTCTGGAACCCATATAAGAATCTGGCCAGTTCAAGAAAGGAACCAAGATCTTATGGTGACACAAGTTTTGTGCAAGTTTGGTAAAAATCAATTCATAAATAAAGCTGCTATTGTGCAGACAAGGTCAAAATAGCTAATTTTGAGCCTTTCAGGGGTCATAACTCTGGAACCCATAAAGGGATATGGCCAGTTCCAGAAAGAAACCAAGATCTTATGGTGATACAAGTTTTTATGTGCAGACAAGGTCAAAATAGCTAATTTTGTCCCTTTCAGGGGCCATAACTCTGGAACCCATAATGGGATCTGGCCAGTTCAAGAAAGGAACGAACCGAGATCTTATGGTGATACAAGTTGTGTGCAAGTTTGGTTAAAATAAAATTACAAATGAAACCACTATCATGCAGACAAGAAATTGTTGACGGACGGACGGACGTGCGCATGGACTGACGATGGACGAAGGGTGATCACAAAAGCTCACCTTGTCACTATGTTACAGTTGAGCTAAAAATATGAGATACTGAGTTTCAACCATTTTTCATCAACACAAAACTCTTGATAATTTATATGAAATTCAACCACTATATTTACTGTTAATAAATGTAAGACACATCAGATCAAAAGCAAGGTTTTTAAATAGCAGTTACATGCAGTAATTATAATTTAGCATGTTTCAAAAAATTAGAAACAATAACCTTCAATCCTTACAATCTCTTGAAACTAGCTTGAAATTAGTTAGCTAGGAAATCAAAGGGGTTGATTTTTTAAAGTTAAGTATATCTTTTGAATGGGTAAATATATAACATGAAATGTCTATGATGGTGTACTCAACTATCCGAGACCTTTCCACATAACACTAGAAAGCATACAAAAGCTTGAAAGTTTGAAAAAGGGTCAAAATTAGGTAACCTTAAGTAGGAGATTTGGAACTGGATTAATAATGGTCATTTCATGATGTCAAAGACTTCTGGGGAGTTCGAAAGCATTCAGTACAACAGTCCCTGAGAAATCTGCTAAAGTATAGACCTTTTTCTATAAAATTCAAAAAATGAACAAGAGGACCATGATGGTCCTGAATCGCTCACCTGTCCCCAAATGACCCAGTTTTGAACTGAGTGTGACGTCGTTTTTTCTATTATTTGACACAGTGACGTAGTTTTTGAGCTCATGTGACCTAGTTTTGAACTTGACCTTGATATCATCAAGATGAACATTCAGACCAACTTTCATACAGATCCCATGAAAAATATGGCCTCTAAAGAGGTCACAAGGTTTTTTATTATTTGACCTACTGACCTAGTTATTGAAAGCACGTGACCCAGTTTCAAACTTGACCTAGATATCATCAAGGTGAACATTCTGACCAATTTTTATGAAGATCCATTCAAAAGTATGGCCTATAGACAGGTCACAAGGTTTTTCTATTTTCAGACCTACTGACCTAGTTTTTCACTGCACTTGACCTAGTTTCGAATTTGACCGAGATATCATCAAGATGAACATTCAGACCAACTTTCATAAAGATCCCATGAAAAATATGGCCTCTAGAGAGGTCACAAGGTTTTTTATTATTTGACCTACTGACCTAGTTTTTGATGGCACTTGACCCACTTTCGAACTTGACTGAGATATCATCAAGATGAACATTCAGACCAACTTTCATAAAGATCCCATGAAAAATATGGCCTCTAGAGAGGTCACAAGGTTTTTTATTATTTGACCTACTGACCTAGTTTTTGAAGGCACTTGACCCACTTTCGAACTTGACCTAGATATCATCAAGGTGAACATTCTGACCAATTTTTATGAAGATCCATTCACAAGTATGGCCTCTAGAGAGGTCACAAGGTTTTTTCTATTTTTAGACCTACTGACCTAGTTTTTGACCGCAGTTGACCCAGTTTCGAACTTGACCTAGATATCATCAAGATGAACATTAAGACCAACTTTCATACAGATCCCATGAAAAATATGGCCTCTAGAGAGGTCATAAGGTTTTTTTATTATTTGACCTACTGACCTAGTTATTGAAGTCGCATCACCCAGTTTCGAACTTGACCTAGACATCATCAAGGTGAACATTCTGACCAATTTTCATGAAGATCCATTCACAAGTATGGCCTCTAGAGAGGTCACAAGGTTTTTCTATTTTTAGACCTACTGACCTAGTTTTTGACCGCAGTTGACCCAGTTTCGAACTTGACCTAGATATTATCAAGATTAACATTCAGACCAATTTTCATACAGATCCAATGAAAAATATGGCCTCTAGAGAGGTCACAAGGTTTTTCTATTTTTAGACCTACTGACCTAGTTTTGGACCGCATGTGACCCAGTTTCGAACTTGACCTAGATATCATCAAGATGAACATTCTGATCAACTTTCATAAAGATCCCATTAAAAATGTGACCTCTAAAGTGGTCACAAGCAAACGTTTACAGACGGACGGACGACGGACGTCACGCGATCACAAAAGCTCACCTTGTCACTTTGTGACAGGTGAGCTAAAAAAAGCATAATTCTACCAAGATGTAAGCTTAGTTATGAAACTTGCCATCTGAGGTCGTGACAAGACACCAAAGAAGTGTACTGAAATTTGAAACATTTGATAGTTTCTGAGAAACACTTGGCCAGGCTTACATTTATAACATTTCTATCTTAAAAAGTGGTATATGTTATGTAACATGTCCTGGGCAATTGTATTAGATGCTGAAGAAATGTGTGGCCCTTGAAAGCATTTGGCCTAGTAATTTTTGAGCAGCCTGCTTACATGCAAAACTTCCCAAAAAAAATTCTTAGTTAAAAAGGGGCATAATTTTTGACAAATTAAAAGTTATGTTACTTGTTATTATTTGTGACAAATTAATAGTTATGTTACTTGTTATTATTTGTGACAAATTAAAAGTTATAAAGTTATGTTACTTGTTATTATTTGTGACAAATTAATAGTTATGTTACTTGTTATTACAGTGTAACTTCCGAAAACCGGACCTTCTGAAAACCGGAAACCTTTGAAAACTGCACGAAAGTCAAGGTCCCATTTTTTCTGTTCTTATTTCTATATATTATTAACCTCTGAAAACCGTAACTTCCGAATTCTGAAAACCGGACGATTTTTGAAGCACCGTTTATATTTTAACACTAAAATTGACTTCTGAAAACCGGACAGAAAAATATTTGCTTGATTAAAAGTGTCACTTGATAATCCACAAACGCTGTCAACATGTTTTTTTGTTTATTTATTAGCGGTGCGCGTTTATTTTGACACGCTATATAATCACAACGATCATTTGATGCGAAAGTAAGGAAGTAATTAGCGATTATTTTCGTTTGTATTCAATTTATGAAAACATGATGAATTAAATATCTTATGTGTTAAAAACTTTCTTAATGTTTGAACAACAGAACGATAGATGTTTTAAATGATTAGTTTCATCGAATAAACTATGCATTATCAACATTAATTAAAATTTAATGTTGATGAACTCGGGACTCCAAAGATGGTAAAATGTAAGTGGAAAATGATTAAGTAAATGCTATTATTAAAGTTCTGTTGTTTCTTCTTATACTTGTTATTTATGTATTTATTATCCTTAATGTTTGTAAATAATTAATTAATAATCTAATAAATTAATTGATCAATATGAAATTGTAAAGTTAAAAAGGATAAAAATCTCCTTCATCCTACGTGTAAGAAAACATAACTCTTGTGCACCACGTCCACTTTGCCCACAAACTTTCAAACTTCTGAATTCCGGAAACTTCCAAAAACCGAACTTTTAGGCTGGTCCGGAGGTCGTTCGGTTTTCGGAAGTTACACTGTATTTGTTTATTTGTGACAAATTAATAGTTATGTTACTTGCCCTGTGAGGTCATCTAATGATACAGGAGACATGTGTGACATTTGAAAGTATTTTGCATAGCAATTTTTGAGAAACAGGTTTACATGCAAGTCTTTAGTGACACAGAAGTCTATGAAAGGCTGACAACAAAAACTTTCATACAAATCATATGTGACATGGTACAGTTACTAACATATACTGATATATCCAACTGATTTGCTTGAAATAGTAAATCTGGAGCATAAGTTCTAAATTAAATTTAAAGACACATCTGACAGCTTCCATTATGTACATGCATATAGGCAAACATTTTTCCAACTGACAGGATTTCTTTTAAACTTTGTGTACTGATTAAGAATAAAGTTTAAAACATAAATATGTATTAACAAGAGGGTCACTGACCCTAAATCACTCACCTGTGTACAAGGCTTCATTAGTGTGTTTGTAGAAGTACAGAGTTAGGTTTCTTCTATGTTAGCCTATATTATATACATGTCACACATCCTTTCCAACCAAGAGCAATACTTGGAACAATTATGGAAGACATTACAAATGTTATATCACATGCTAAATATCAAGGCTCTAGCTATAATTATTGATTCAGAGAAGAAAAGTGACCCCACTCCCTGGCAGCCATGTTTTTTGACAAATCAGAAAAATTTTAACAATCTTGGTAGAGGGTCACACAAGAACCATTTGTGCAAAATTATTTTAAAAGCCAGCCAGCAGTTTCACACAAAAAAGATTTTTAAAGTTTCCACTATATACATATAGGGAAAAGTGACCACGCCCTCTGGCAGCCATGTATTTTGACGAATAAAACTAATTTGAACAATCTTGGTAGAGTGTCACACATCTGTGTAAAATTATACTAAAATCGGACAAGCAGTTTCATACAAGAAGATTTTTTAAGTTTCCTCTATATACATATATGGAACAGTGACCATGCCTTCTGGCGACCATGTTTTTTGATGAATCAATATAATTTGCAAAGTCTTGGTAGAGGGTAGCATATTAGAACCATTTGTGTGAAATTATTTCAAAATCGGACCATCGGATTAGGAGGAGATGTTGTTTGAAGTTTTTTCTATTTTTAGCTCAGGCAGCCCGTATGTCCAACCAAGCGGAACCGTTTGAATAACTTTGGTAGAAGACCACCCAAGGAACATCGTGGCCAAGTTTCATCAAAATCAATGTAGTGGTTTTGCAGGAGATATCGTTTAAACACAAATGTTGACCACTGATGACTTTATGCACGCACGCATGCACGGACGGACGGACAACAGACACAGCATGATCACATTACCTCACCATGAGCACTTCTTGCTCAGGTGAGCTAAAAATCATAGGTATCTGTGCTTGATCTAAAATTATCTGCCCTTGAAAATAGATTTTTCAGTATTTTCCGACTTTCAAGGGCAGACAATTCATGACCAAAGCTGGGTAACCTATAATTTGCTTTATTTCATGTTTGGCCTAAAAAAATTCTTTGTTTCCGGTAACATGCTCAAAAAAAAATTGGGTAGGTAAGATTTATTTTTTATTAAGGGAGACTTTTCGGAAATTATTTTTGTGTCAAACAAGAGCTGTCAGTTGACAGCGCGCTCGACTATTCTCAGTGCTTGATAGTATAATATAAGCTATGAGTAAAACTTTAACATTACAACAAGAGCTCGTCGAACACGAAATGCCCCCCTTGATGCATTCAGTAATTGCACATGGAACAGAAATTATTTGCTCACTGTAAACAAAAGTTCTACTGTTCTGGTTTAATGCGACATTGACCTTTGACCTATTGACCTCAAAATCAACAGGGGTCATCTGCTGGTCATGATCAACCTCCCTATTAAGTTTAGTGATCCTAGGCCCAAAAGTTCTCAAGGTATCGTTTGGAAAGGGTTTAACTGTTCCGGGTCAATGTGACCTTGACCTTTAGCCTACAGACATCAAAATCTATAGGGGTCATCTACAGGTCATGACCAACCTTCCTATCAAGTTTCATGATTCTAGGCCCAAGCATTCTCAAGTTATTGTCTGGAAATGGTTTAAATGTTCCAGGTCACTGTAACCTTGACCTTTGACCTAATAATCTTAAAATCAATAGGGGTCATCTGCTGGTCATGATGAACCACTCTATCATCTTTCATGACCCTTGGCCCACAAGCGTTCTCAAGTTAACGTCCAGAAACTGTTTAACTGTTCCTGGCCAATCTAACCTCAAACTTTGACCAAATGACCTCAAAATCGATAGGGGTCATCTGCTGGTCATGACCAATCTCCAAATCAATTTTCCTGATCCTAGGCCCAAGCATTCTTGAGTTATGGCCCGGAAACCGTTTTACTGTTCCTGGCCACTGTGACCTTGACCTTCGACCTACTGACCTCAAAATCAATAGGGGTCATCTGCTGGTCATGATCAATCTCCCTAACAAGTTTCATGATCCTAGGCCCAAGCGTTCTTGAGTTATCATCCAGAAACCATTTAACTGGTCCGGGTCACTGTGACCTTGACCTTTGACATACAGATCTCAAAATCAGTAGGGGCCATCTGCTGTCACGACCAACCTTCCTATCAACTTTCATGATCCTAGGCCCAAACATTCTTGAGTTATCATCCGGAAACGGATTGGTCTACATACAGACCGACCGACCGACCAACAGACTGACCGACATCTGCAAAATAATATACCCCTCTTTCTTCGAAGGGGGGCATAATAAGCATATTCTAAGTCGAAAAGGGGCCATAATTCAGTCAAAATGCTTGATAGAGTTGTCTGCTCCTGTTTACAGACTGGGGTCATGATGGTAAACAAGTATGCAAAATATGAAAGCAATATCTCAATGGACTTTGAAAATATTTGGGGTGGTATGCAAACTTTAACATCACAATAAGCATATTCTAAGTCGAAAAGGGGCCATAACTCAGTCAAAATGCTTGATAGAGTTGTCTGCTCCTGTTTACAGAATGGGGTCATGATGGTAAACAAGTATGCAAAATATGAAAGCAATATCTCAATGGACTTTGAAAATATTTGGGGTGGTATGCAAACTTTAACATTTGTGTGACGCTCATGCTAACGCTAACGCCGACGCCGGGGTGAGTAGGATAGCTCCCCTATTCTTTGAATAGTCAAGCTAAAAATGAATACAAATCAGGGGATTAAGCCTTTACAGCATCACAAAGTTGATTTCTAACATCACTGACCATGTTTTTAGTTAAAAAGTTGAAAAAAATATTCTCCAAGGCCATAAAAACATTTAGGGTTGGGTCAAAAATTTAGGGTAGGTCAGGATAATGGAATTGAACAATTTGTTTTTTTTTACGCCTTTCTGTTTTTTATTTGATTCTCAGTCAGTAAACACAGTTTAAAGAAGAAATTCTATCACTAAGAAAATTTTGCCCCATTTCAATATTGACACTGTTCAACTATTGTCCTTGACTATGAACATGATAAAATGATATCTCAAAGTCCTGTCTTTCCCATGGACCTAATTTCTTTAAACTTTGTATACTGAATGCAAATCTGACTAAAACAGAAATATAACTTAAAATACACAGTTTCTTTGCCTTAATCTTGAATGATCTGCCCTTGAAAATTGGGTTTTTTAGTATTTTCTGATTTTCAAGGGCATATAATTCAAGATCAAGCAATATTTCCATTTCAAACTTCATTATCAGTCAGGACACATACTCTAAAGAAATCTGGCCATAGAATTCTTTGCGCATATACATATAGGAAACTGTCCGATGTGTCTTTAAATGAAAACAAACAGTTCTTTATGCTTTACCTTTTTTCTCTCATTAAGCGATCCTTTTTTTTCCAGCCTCCCATTTCCTTGTTGCCCATGACTAATATACATTTGTCTTTTGAAGGTTCAAACCTGAACTCTTCACTTGTCAAAACATGAAACTGAATTTTTATACACTTCTCATTAAATTTCCTGAAAACAAGTAAAACAAACTATACAGGGCAATAATATATCCTAAAAACAATAGAAGTCAAACAGAAGCTATAATAACAGAATTATATGCTAAGAAATATGGGGCCTATAAATACAAAATCCTCTTCTTTATGTTTCAACTCTTTTAAAGCTTTATGACACTAAACTTAAGCATGCTGAATAAAATTGTTCCATATTGTTATTTGTTGCAAGAAAACAGAAACTGTACAGTTCACTTGCAGCCCACTTTGTCATCAGGCAAGCAAAAATAACAAGGCAGTCTGAAAGACAGCTATATCCCTGCCACTGTTATGGATAGTGAAAGGATTGATGGTATTTTGTGGAAGCATTGACATTGTAAAGTATATTTTAGAGTCAATGTATGTCAACATCAATGAATTTGAATATCCTTCAAGGAGTTTAGATGATACAAAGCAGACACAAAATCGAAGGCTCAAACCTTTGACCTGACCTTGAGCCGACATGACTGACTCATGAGTTCTGCACATAGCCTTGATGAGGTGATAATCTGATCCAAGTTCCATGAAAATCCTTCAAGGGTTTTAGGAGATACAGAGCAGACATAAAATGGAAGGCTCAAACCTTTGACCTCGAGTTGTCACCTTGACCTTGAGTCAACATGGCTGACTCATGAGTTTTGCACATTATCTTGATGAGGTGATCATGTGACCCAAGTTTCAAGAAACTCCCTCAAGGGGTTTAGGAGATCAGAGCGGACACAAAATGTTATGGATGAATAGGACAGAAGGATGAAAGGAGACCATTCCTATAATCCCCCAACCACTTACGGCGGGGTATTAACCCTTAGCCTGCTGCAGGCGAATTTAACAGCCTTTGCAAACAGCTTGGAACCAGATCAGACGCCGATTAAATCGGCGTCTGATCAGGTTCCAAGCTGTTTGCTACTCTGACAATATTTCTTCCAATTTTGGAGCAAATAGAATGAACTTTACAATTTTAGCAGACGACATTTGCAGCAGACGACAATTTACCTAGCATGCTAAAGGTTAATAAACTTTATATAACAGGTCTAAACTGCTCACCTTAAGAGGACTGCAACCTTTAGAGATAGCTTCTGAGCAACTTTGGTGATTATTAATTGAGCAATTCATCAAGTCTAATTATGAATTTACAGGATTTTCTTTCTTACACCGTGGCAGCCCCTAAATAGAACCAAGTACCACCATTTGAAAAAAATAGGGAGGGGACTTTATTATGATGCTACAGATAAAATTTGATGAAGATCCATCACATGACTCATTGGAAGTTTTTTAAAGAATAATTCCGTTCTAAGATCTAGTGGCCCCTAAATGGGGCCAGTATCCACTTTAGAAAAATTTGGGAGAAGACCTTATAATAATGCTACAGACAAAATTTGATGAAGATCCATCAATCAGTTCATGAGTATAAGTTGTTTAAAATTATTCCTATTTTAGCTATCATAAAGGAATCCAACAAGGGACCAAGTGCCTCCACTAAGAGAGGCTACAGACAAACTTTGATGAAGATCCATCAACCTGTTCATGAAAAGAATTTTTACTGAATTTTCTACTTACACCTCTAATGGTCCCTAAAAGCAGTCAAGTGTCCCTATTTGAACAAATTTTAAGAAAATCTTACAATGATGCTACAGACCAAGTTTTATGAAGAGTTGTTGAAAGGTATTACTATTTTTAACTCCAGTGACCTCATAAATGGTTTAACATCTCCCAGTTGAAAGAATTTGGAATCAGACCTAAAAATGATGCTATAGACCAAGTTTGATGAAGATCTGTTGAGTGATTCATGTAGTTTCAACGAATTTCTCTTTCTAGCTCTGGCAGCCCCTAAAAGGGGCTAAGCTCAACTGTTTGTAAAACCTTGACAGTGGTCTATCCAAGTATGTGATGTAATTCTGACCAGCAGTTTCAGACGATGTTTAAGTAAAAATGTTGACGCAGGATGATGGATACTTGAACATTTACCTATACAAGGTGCAGATGAGCTAAAAAAACAATACCTTAAAGCAACACAATTTTCTGATACTGTGTACTTACCTTTCAGCAGCTTTAAGTTGTTTATCCTCTGTTTTTGATGGCTTCTTTGACTAGAAAACAAAACACCAAACTAGAGCTATCACTGAAGGTAATGAATGTATACTCCCCCCCCCCCCCCACCCACAAGCACTGACACAGTGCATTGCATTCTGGTGCAAACAAGACTGCATAACTATGTGGACTGTATGTATAAAGACTCTATGTATATAGTATATTAACAAAAAACAAGTTTCAAAAACTCTGCAGAATATTTATCTAAAAGAACGTAACATGCACCATGCACAAGTAGTGTTGGTACTTATCACTTCTGTGAAATTTCATTAAATTGTGTGCAAGGGTTCAGGAGATTAGGCACGTACAAGATTGCATATGCAGACTCTATGTATATAGTATAGTAACAAAAAACAAAGCCCAATAACTGTGCAGAATATTTTTCTGAAAGAACCTAACATGCACCATGCACAACTAGGGTTACTACTGATCACTTGTGTTAAGTTTTCATTAAGTTGTGTGCATGGGTTCTGGAGATTAGGCACACACAAGATTGCATATGCAGACTGTATGTACATGTATGTAGTATAGTAACAAAAATCAAAGTCCTGTAACTCTGCATTTTTTTTTCCGAAAGAACCTAACATGCACCATGCACAACTACTGTTGTTACTGATCACTTGTGTGAAGTTTCATTAAACTGTGTCAAGGGGATGAGGAGAGTTGGTGCACACAAGATTGTGTCTACCGACAGACAGACAGACAGACAGACAGACAGACAACCTGAAACCAGTATACCCCCCTTACAACTTTGTTGTCAGTGTGGGTGGGGGGCTTACAATGTACAATAAATAAGTGTTGATAACACAGACACTCAATGTTTCATGAAGATCAGGTAGGTAGAGACTGTGATCTACAGAGAGTTAATAAACTATCACTGTGGCCTCAGATGACCCAGTTTCAATTTCTACCTATATTTCAAAAAGACAAATCTTCTAACCATACTTCAAGAAGAGCAAGTACAAAATGTGGTCTATAAGTGTAAATTAGGCTTTTCTATTATTAAACCTAGTGACCAACATTAATACTCAAGATGACCAAGTGAGAAAATTAACTTGAAAGGAAGACAGTCTGATCAGGTTTTATGAAGATGTTAAAAATATAGCCTCTATGTTAATAAGATTTTCCTGTGATTTGATATAGTGATCTAGTTATTGACCCTAGATTACCCAGCTTCAACTGTTATCTAGATGTAATGAATCATGTAAATCAGGTACAAAATAATGACATTGGTGTTAAGATTTTTCTAACACATGACTTTGTTTCTTCACCTCAGATCACCCAGCATCAATATATTAAGGCAAATATTCTGACAAAGTTTCGTAAAAATTTAGTCAAAATTGTGACTTCTAGACAATTAACTGTAAAACTGTTGATGAAAAGATGACAAAAGACAAGCACACAGTGGAATAACTATAGCTTGCCTTGAGCATGAAGAGTTATAGAATCACAATTAAATTAAATTCCACTTTCATTTTAATATGCATTATACTATCTATATAGGGAAAAGTGACTAAGCCACCTGGTGGCCATGATTTCGACAAATTAGAATGATTTGAACAGTCTTGGTAGAGGGTCACATAAGGGCTATCAAATTTTGTGTGAAATCAATTTAAATCTGGTCAGTTGTTTCATACAAGAATTTTTTTTTAAGTTTTCAATATAAACATATTGGGAAGTGACCGCGCGCCCTGGCAGCCATTTTTTTTTTCATGAATCAGAATAATTTAAAGAATCTTGGTAGAGGATCATTTGTGTGAAATTATTTTAAAATCGGGCCAGCAGTTTCATACAAGAAGACTTTTTGAGTTTTCACTATGCACATTTAGGGAAAAGTGACCAAGCCCTCTGGCAGCCATGTTTTTTTAGAAATTGGAATAAACTGATCAAACTTGGTAGAAGGTCACACAAGGATTATCAGTGCAAAGTTATCTTAAAATTGGGCTTCAGTTTCATACAAGAAAATATTTAAAGTTCCCACTTTATACTTATAGGAAAGGTGACCATGCTCTCTGGCAGCCATACTTTTTGACAAATAATGTGATCACAAGCTCATCATGACAACTTTGTGCTCAGGTGAGCTAAAATATGTTTCTTTCTGTAACAACTGATACAGGTTGTTTCCTGAAGAAATATTGCTCAATATTCATTTGACTGTACCCTTCATTTTAATTTTGGGTAGTTCAATTCATTTTTTTTAAATATACATATTACTTTCTTATTTATAATTATCAAAGTATCATTATTACTCTCTCTTTTATAAAATTGTAAAAACTTTTATAAAGCTATGAATTTCATAGTATACTTTTCAATTATAGTAAGTATACCTGCTGCTTATTTGCTTTATTCTCTTCAGCAACTTTTGCCTTTGCTTTACTTCTTGTTTCCATCCCTGCAGGTTTATCAACGTCAGTTCCTTCCTTATCTGTTTGTCCATTACTCTCTGTAAAGTCATTTGAGTAAATTACAGTATCTTCAGCAGCCATGTCATTATCTGGAGGTGACAATGCCTCATTATTGTTTACATTATCATCTCCTCTGACTTGTTCATCATCCAAACCACCACCTGTGCTTGGTTTGTTGCTTAATGTAAACAGGTTATTTCCATATGGTGTTTTCACTTCATAGTTTCCTCCCATCTCATTCATGCCAAATGATCTTCCAGAACCAAATACCATTCCTGATTGCTCAGGAATGGTAATTTCAGTTCCACTACTGTTTTTGCTGTCCATCTTTTCTCTTGCATTTGTATCTTTATTTTTATTCTCACATTTCTCAGTCTTGTCTGTTGCTTTAGACTTATCATTTGAATCTTCTGCAACAGATTCATTGCTTGCAGTTAGTTCTGGTCCTTCGCTTATTTCTTCGGCATTTACTTCCCGATCTTTGTCAAGTCTGGTTTCTTCAGTCTCTTGTTTTCTTTTCTTCTCATTCTCTTTCTGGCTCTTACTTCGTTTTACCTGGCCATTTCCATAACTCTGTACTTCCATAGTGTCTTCTTCATCTTCTCCAACTTTGGCCTCAGCACTAGTTGTTCTCATGTCTTTCTTCTTATTCTCGTCATTGCTGTCAGTTTTTGTACTATCTACAATGTTTAGATTTCCTGGCTTATCTTTGCCAATATGGACTTCTTCCAGTTGTTCAGACAAGTCAGTCTTTGAGTTTTCATGAATTATGCTAATGTTTCCAATATCATTCTTTGAAATTTCAGCTTGTTCTTCTCCATTTTCAGTAGAAATATCACTCTCATTGACTGCCATTCCAGCATCATCCTCCAGTTTTGAATATGACTTATTTTCTGTTGCCTGAGCTGCTTCAGTGTTCACTGAAGCAGCATTGGAGATGTAAGTCATTTCTGAATGTGATTTATCAGAGTTCTCTGATCCACTACTGTCAGGTTTAATATTATTATCCTCATTTTCTTCTCTCTTTTCAGAATGGCCACCACTTTCCTCTGTCAAACTTCTATTTTCTTTCCTTTCTGCATCTATATTTTTTTCTCCCTTCATGATATTATCACCATCTCCATCTTTGGAACCTGCTGAAAGGACTGCATCATTTTTCACTACTAAATTGTTTTCTTTTCTCTCCGCCAGTGATTCCATGCCAGTTTTATCAACTCTTCCAGAAGATTCCACTTCTTTCATAACAGATGAATGTTGACCTGGAAGAAAAATCTTTAAATATGAGCTGTCAAACAGAAAACACTCTTCAAGCTACTTTCCACAGAACACAGAAGAAAATAAATTATTCTTCCATTTTGTGGTCAAATAATTTTGTTTTCAATATTAAAGCAGTGAATATAATTAAAATCATCTTATCACATGTTTGACGTCGCGCGAGTGTAATAAAGCCATTACATAACAAGAGCTGTCTGTAAAACAGCCAATGCTCGAGTATTCCAAATATTGTCCCAGAAGCAAGAAAATATTACCAAAAATTTTGAAATATCAAAAGAGTTTTCAGTTCAAAAGGGGACATAATTTGACCAAAATGCATGTCAGAGTTATTGGACTTGATGCTATCAACTAGTTTTATAACCCAAAAGGCACATGTGAAGTTTCAACTTTATCTGCATTTGTTCTGCAGATAGTAGCTTTCATGCAAAACTTTAACCAGAATTTTCTAAGTCCAAAAGGGGGCATAATTTGCCGAAAACACATGTCAGAGTTATGGGACTTGATCCAGTGAGGTTGGTAATTGATCTCATATACAGAGACTCTAGCATGTACCTTATTTTAAATTAGATTTATCTGTCACAGTTTTGATACCAGCAGTTGTCAATGTAAATCAATGACAAGGAATCAGTAAAACCTTATGATTGCTCCCCGTTGCATGTGTTGTCCCAATATATGGGGAATAACGTATTAGAAACAAAATAAATGGAGATAATAAAAAGAAGAAAATTGAATAAAGGGAGAAATTTAAGCATGGGGCATATCATTAAGTGTAATGTTTGCCTAATAGTATATCATTTTGTGAAGTTTCAATAAAATGCCAGACAAAAGTGTGACTGACAGATGGATGGACCGACGGACGTTACTACGGATGAACCTTTATTGGGTATTTTTTTTGTTATAAATTGCCCAACAAGCGACAATAAGAGGGTCATAAAGACCCTGGATCACTCACCACCTGAGTAATACGAGCTACATTTTTCAAATGTCAAACTGATGCTAAAATACTGGGAAAGTCAGTAGGTCACATTCATGGTCAATGAAATTCAGTTTTACGGTCTGTGTGCAAAACTGTGTATGTCATCCAAATTTCAAGGCTGTATCTTAAAGAACAAGAAAGTAGGTCAGTAGGTCAAGGTCACAGTCAAGTAACATCATATTACTTGGGGTCATCAGCTAATAATAATTAAACAGTCTTGGAAACAGGATCAGATAATTTTTAAGTATTTTTTCCTATATATTAATATATAATTTCCTATTTGACCCTAACGGGATAATTTGAACGATCTTGGTAGACATCACCACTAGATGATGCTACATACCAGATAGCAAAGCCCTAGGCCCTGTGGTTTTGGACAAGAAGATTTTAAAAGTTTTTTTTCCTTTCAGTTACCATGGCAACCAGAGTTCTGCATGAAATTCAATTCTATGAAAAGTTTTGAAAGGGGGCCACCCAAGGATCATTCCTGTGAAGTTTGGTGTAATTCTGCCAAGCGGTTTTCAAGAAGAAGATTTTTTTAGAAAATGTTGACGGACACACGACACGAGACATTGAGCAGTCATAAAAGCTCACCATGAGCCTTTGTGGCGAAGGTGAGCTAAAAGGTATCCAATATGCACTACGGAATGAACAGAATTTACTGTTACCTATTGTTCTCAGTACCTAACGAATGTTCAGAGAAAGCTGCAACTGTATGGTTGCTCTTCAAGGATCATAAAAATACAGTAAATAGTAAATAAAGGCAATTAACTAAATTAAAATACAGTATAATCAATTGTAACTGAAGACTTCCTATAATTTCAAGGAAGGTCTACTGTTCTCCTGCACAAAGTCAATTTGTGAACTTAATTTCCCGAAAATATCTAATCTATTGAAGCCATGAGAGAAAATACTTAAGTCATGCTGTATATATTAAGAAAATACCTATTTTCCAAAAATTAGATTCGATTAACTAAAAAAACAGGTGAAACTAAAGTTCCATTAGGCTTTAAAGACAGATGAAATAACTGTCCAATTAGATGTTGTGCAGAATTACATGGTTAGAAAAGCTGCATGAACATTTACAGTTCAAGACTTAAATGGAGTTAATCAAGAACAGTACATTCAAAAAAACATTCTAGTGTGTTCATCAATATTCAAACCTTTGATAAATATTAGGGAAAACAATTATCAGAGAGAGGATTTAACAAGAAATTAGTATATTTTGTTCATCATGGAAAAATAAATGTGAAAGCCACATTTTAAATAAAGGCATTTTGTGTTATGAATATGTCACTCCACTTTCTACTTGAAATCAGACAGAACAGGGGCTCAGTGTTGATAAATTGCATGTTGAGGTACACTTATTAAGGGTTTAGTGGCATGCTCCCCTTTCAAATTTTAATTTTTACAAGGTAGACAACACAATTACACTTACAGTGTTGTATATTTATATCTGCTTATCTGTCACAATTTTATAATACCATTTTTTCCAACGAGATTAAATTATTTATATGGACAGAGAGGGAGAGATCACACTACACTCCACCCAGTTCTACTCTACCCAATTAACCTAGACAACACAATTACACTTACAGTGTTGTATATTTATATCTGCTTATCTGTCACAATTTTATAATACCATTTTTTCCAACAAGATTAAATTATTTATATGGACAGAGAGGGAGAGATCACACAACACTCCACCCAGTTCTACTCTACCCAATTAACCTTCAATCACACTACTTTACCTAATTAATTTCCAACAAGAGCCATGTTAGACATGGCTAATCCCCCCGCCGGGCATATTATAATTGAAGGCTAAAGTTCCTGGCAAGTTAGTGTCTGAAAGTATTAACTTTGGGGAAAGTTTTGAAGAACCGTTTAGTTGTGGTCCGCATCAGGGGTTTTAAAGATGTGGAAGAAAGAATAAGTCAGTGGTGAGGTGGTTTACTGCTAATTTTTATTAATTTTCATGAACAGTATAGCTATGATGTTTTTCTATATGGCTACTGTAAAAAGAAGGAATGGAAATTTTACAGGGAACAAGAATGCCAGAATGTCACAATATACGACCGTCACAGCAAACTTCTTTACTCTAGCAGCTGTATTTGCAAATGGAATTTTAATTTTGTGGTTATTTAGTAATCATTGTAAGTCTTTTGTTTTTCTAAGTCCACAAAATAGCTCCTTACCAGGTAGAGATACCTTAAAATACACCTAAAATTGGAAATTAACATCTATGTTGTACCACAGAAAAGTGGTCTTGTTTTTTCCCTACGGTCAATTATAAAAATGTTACAATATAAGTTATTTATAGTAAGAACTAAGGGAAGTTAATTCAAAAAAAAAAAAAAAAAAAAAAAATTGTAAGTCCACACAAAAATCTTTACCAGGTACAGATTGGTCAAAATACACCTCAAAATTGGATGTAGCATGCATGTTGTACTACAGAAAAGTGGTCTCGATTTTTCCCTACGACTAGTAATGAAAAAGTTACAATAAAAGCTATTTAAAGTAACAACAATGGGAAGTAATTCTAAAGAAGGGAACTGCACATGACACTTCGTCTCATGATGGTGTATAATTGTGCCAAGTTACATTGAAATCCCTCTATGCATGAAAAAGAAATGCTTCGGACAAAGTCATTCTTGTATCGTATCTGACCTTTGGCCTCTAAGTGTGACCTTGACCTTAGACCTAGGGACCTGGATCTTGCACATGACACTCCGTCTCGTGGTGGTGAACATTTGTGCCAAGTTATATCAAAATCCCTCTATGCATGATGAAGAAATGCTCCGGACAAGGTTTTCATTCTTGTATCCTTTGACCTCTAAGTGTGACCTTGATCTTAGACCTAGGGACCTAGTTCTTGCGCAAGACACTCCGCCTCGTGGTGGTGAACATTTATGCCAAGATATATCAAAATCCCTCCATGCATGAAGAAGATATGCTCCGGACAAATTTTTTTAAGAAAATATGATAAAGGGGAATAACTCAAAAAATAAGCAAGGTAGAGTTATTGTTCTTGCACACTGCACTTCCTCCCAATGTGTTCTATCAGTGTATGAAGTTTGAAGAAAATCCCTCCAGTACTTTTAGAGTTATGCTCCGGACAAAATTTTTTAAGAAAATATGATAAAGGGGAATAACTCAAAAAATAGGCAAAGTAGAGTTATTGTTCTTGCATACTGCACTTCCTCCCAATGTGTTCTATCAGTGTATGAAGTTTGAAGGAAATCCCTGCAGTACTTTTGGAGTTATGCTCCAGACAAAGATCGTTGCGGACGGACGGACACACGCACGCACGGACGGAGAGCATAATCTAATATCCCCTTCGCCTTTGGCGGGGGGATAAATTACACCACTCTACCAAATTAACAATCAATCACACTACATTCTACCCAATTAACTTTCAATTACACTACTTTAACTAATTAATTGTTGCTTGTGATCAATCACACTACACTCTACCCAGCTGACCTCCAATCACACTACACTCTACCAAACTGACCTCTAATCACACTACACCCTACCAAGCTGACCTCTAATCACACTACACTCTATCAAGCTGGCCAAGCTGACCTGCAATCACACTACACTTTACACAACTGACCTCCAATTATACTACACTCTACCAAACTGACCTCCAATCACACTACACTCTACAAAACTGACCTCCAATCACACTACACTCTACAAAACGGACCTCCAATCACACTACACTCTACAAAACGGACCTCCAATCACACTGCTGTCTACCAAGCTGACCTCCAATCACACTACACCCTACCTAGCTGACCTCCAATCACACTACACTCTATCCAACTGACCTCCAATCACACTACACTCTATCCAGCTGACCTCCAATCACACTACACTCTATCCAACTGACCTCCAATAATACTACACTCTACCAAGCTGACCTCCAATCACACTACACTCTATCCAACTGACCTCCAATAATACTACACTCTACCAAGCTGACCTCCAATCACACTACAGTCTACCAAGCTGACCCCCAATCACACTACACTTTACACAACTGACCTCCAATAATACTACACAGACTACCAAGCTCATCTCCAATCAAACTACACTCTACCAATTTGACCTCCAATCACACTACACTCTGTCCATCTGACCTCTTATCACACTACACTTTACACAACTAACCTCCAATCACAAAACACTCTACAAAGCTGACCCCCAATCACATTACACCTTGTCCATCTGACCTCCAATCACAAGCAACAATATCTGACATGCCCCTTGACCCCTTAGTGTGAACTTGACCATTGAGATAGGGTTTTTATCCTGTGGCAACAATCTGTTTCACTCGCCCCGGGGTAACTATCTCTTCCAAATAAAAACAAATTGCTCAATGCAGGTATGGCCTAAACAACATTCTTCGACCCATCAGTGTGACCTTGGCCTTAGAGATAGGGGCCAGGAGTTTGCACCAACACTCCTTCTCTTTGTGGAAACATTTTAATATGAAAAACTATAAATGTGTCCATGGGACACAGATGCCCCCATTACATGACAAAGGACACAAATCAACTTTGGGAAAACAATATGTTGCTATTAAAAAAAAAATGCAAAAAATAACCATATAATGTACATATAAACATATATGCTTTCTTGAGATTTTTAGATACCTGTTCATCACCGTATTTTAATGTTGCTTGAACTCCACAATGACTATGCTGTGGTCTGAGAAGACCAACATTCCTGTAAACTTCAAAATGGTGACTCTAGGTCAAATACTTTTGGAGCTACCTGCGACACAACATTAAAATGACCAATTTTTAACTAAGTCAGGGGCCATAACTCCTACACCACTGAATGAATCCATACGCGAAACACCAGGTGCACAACTGCACATGCCGACCAACATTCCTGTAAACTTTGGTGACTCTAGATCAAATACTTTTGGAGCTATGCATGACACAACATTAAAATGACCAATCTTTTACTAAGTCAGGGGCCGTAACTCCTACACAATTGAATGAATCCAGATGCGAAACCCCAGGTGCACAACTACACATGCTGACCAACATTCCTGTAAAGTTTTGTGACTCTAAGTCAAATACTTTTGGAGCTAGGCACGACACAACACTAAAATCACCAATTTTTACAAAGTCAGGGGCCATAACTCCTACACAACTGAATGAATCCGGACGCGAAACCCCAGGTGCATAACTACACATGCTGACCAACATTCCTGTAAAGTTTTGTGACTCTATGTCAAATACTTTTGGAGCTAGGCGCGACACAACATTTTCGGAAAGACAGACTGACGGAAGGACGGACGGACAGGGGCAAATCTATATGCCCCCCCCCAAAGTGGGGGCATAAAAAAGGAAGACTGCTTCATGCATATAAATGAGATTAAGTAGTTTTCCAAGCCTGCCTTATCTCAAAACTGTAGTTCTACACTAATTATTAACCTGTTTATTATCATCTAACCTGATGATACCTTGCATTCTTACTGGAACTGCAATGGCTACATCAAGTTGCTAATCTTGTCGTGGTTAAAGAAATAAATTATAAAGGAAAGTGATAATTATTCAATTTTTACATTTTTTATAACGAAGTTATTAATATCATTTACCTTAACTATGAAAACATGTTTATGATTCAAATTTTTGTTGATCAACATTAGATATATGCATAGGTTACAGATCATTTACCTTATAATGAAATCAAGTTTAGCAGCAAAAGAGCAGTGTTGTAATTGGTGTAATTATAAAACCGGAGGATCATGTTAGTCATGTTTTTTCCAAACTATGTAAACTAAACATTCTGCCTCCTGAAAAGTACTAAAATCATAGTTCTCCAGGGATGATAAAATATTTAGAACGTTCAAACTATAGATCTGCTACTTACCTCCTACTGGCTTTTTCAGTCTATGTCCACACTCCATACAAAACTTCGCTTCCTGCTCAAGAACTTTACCACAATTAGGACATGTGTCTTGCAAACTTGAAAACAGTGACTGATCAACTTTGACCCCACAGTTTTTACAGAACTTCTGACTCGGCTCCAGCTCTGCTCCACATGGTGAGTCATCTTCAAGTTTACCACTACAAATAACAACAGTGTCCATCCTCTCATCAACCATCTTGGCTCCACATTCGTCACAGAATTTACCATCACCCTCTTTACCACAGCCGGTGCGTGAGCACCTCATCTTTCAGTTTTTTGTTTTGTATCTCTGGAATGGAAAGAAGGATAAAAGAACATCACAATGAGTCAATGCAAGTTTAAAAGAAAATTCTCTAAAAGTAAAACTATACTAATGATGTCCTTCAGAAACATTTTAAGTATCAAATTTACTTGTCCAAATAATAGGATGTTTCAAAACTTCGGGACAGCCTGATAACATCTGACTGTCCCTGTCTCTCGTCTAAGGTTACCATTATATGGCTGTGCAAAGTTGCTTTCGTCAAATAATCTAGAATGTGTCTGTAGGACACAGAGTGTGCCCTCCTCTGGTACATTTGTCACAAATAAGCAGAAATAATTCAAATGTTTCCAGTCTTAATAGGGTATAGCCTCAACAAACATTTTATGAAAAGGATTCATTATTCTTGGCCATATACTTTTTGCCCTATGTCACTCACAAACAACTTTTTTTTTTTTATTATTATATACCACATTTATATAGCACTCTTTTCATATAAAAATACGTTCAAAAGTGCTTTACATAAAAACATTTATATAATGTTCAATAAAAAATGGGAATTGAACTATTATAGAAGAAATTAAAATTACATTACGGTAATAAGATACCAAGCATTTTAAATTGGAAGGTAGGCAGATCAAAACATGAAACAAAATACAATATCATAAAACATTAACTGACCTATCAAAGACACAGGTCAGAGCAGAATAGAACAGAAGATATCTTACATTTTGAACAGACAGAATTAAACGGTATGATGTCTGCGAAATGCATCACAGCATGCAAACCGTCCCGGATGATTGGGCCAATCCCCACCTAAACGGTCCGGAGAACATCCACGATACATCCCACAGAAAAAAAAAACACCGCCAATATTATTCTGTCACACTGGAGTTCTTAATTAAAGTAATTAATTGGCCGGCAAAGTACCTACATTATAAATCAGGTAATCAGTGAGATGTTAGTTGCCAAAGAATTGTATGAAATAATGCGTCTTTAGCGCTTTTTTGAAACTTTGCACGGTCTTGCACTCTCTTATGCCAGATGGGAGGTCATTCCATAACCTCGCAGCAGCTGTCTGAAAGCTCCTGTCACCAAAACGTATTGTTCGACATTTGGGCACCACTAGTTTTAATGCATTATTCTGCGATCTCAGATTTCTGGATGGTGTATATATTTCTAGCATGTTCGCTACATAAGCTGGTGATTGATCTTTGAGTGCCTTATATGTATGTGTTATAATTTTGTATTCTACCCTACATTGCACAGGAAGCCAGTGGAGTTCACGCAGAACAGGCGTTATATGGTCGTATCTGGATGTTCTGGTTACGATTCTAGCTGCCGTGTTTTGGACATATTGCAGTTTGTTCATTGACCGTTTTGGAATTCCATATAGAAGAGAGTTGCAATAATCCAAACGTGATGTAACAAGAGAGTTGATTAGAGATTTGGTTGCGTTTGCGGTTATATATTGTCTGATGTGACTAATTTGCCGCAACTGTGCATAGGAATTCCTACACACACTATTCACATGTTGCTCCATCCTCATGTTCGAATCCAGGAAAGCACCGAGGTTCCTGACACTGCCTGATTGTTTGATTTCAGAGCCGTCCACTTTCACAGATATGTTTGAAACAGATTGTGTCTTGTGTTCAGATGAAAACTTTACTACTTCAGGGGCAATAACTTTAAAAATAGGGGATGGAGTCAGCCAGAAAATAAGAGGTGTGCAAGTTTATATCATGATAAAGACTCATGAAATTTTTATTCAAATATATATTATACTTTTCATATAATAGGTGCGTCACAAGGTGAAAATGTGCATTTTGACAATATAAGGGGCCATAACTCTGAAAATAGGGGCGGAGGCAGTCAAAAAATAGGAGGTGTGCAAGTTCATATTATGATCAAGACTTATGCAAGGTTTGATCAATTTATATGTAATTCTTTTTGAGTTAGATGCATCACAAGTTAATGTGCATTTTTGACTATTTCAGGCCTGGTCATAACTACTGAAAATAGGGGCGGAGGCAGTCAAAAAAAAAGAAGGTGCGCAAATTCATATCATGATAAAAACTCACAGAAGGTTTCATCAATTTGTATCAATTACTTTTGGAGCAACCAACTTCGACGGATGGACGCATGGACAAGACCAAATCTATATGCCCCCACCACTCATGGGGTGGGGGGGCACAAAAAGTTCAATGCAGATTGTTTGCTGGATGTGCTAATGAAAACTTGAACATATTGCATGTTTTCATTGATAAATTCGTTTTAGGCACAAGAATTTACACTTTGCACATATATATCAGCCCAAGTAGTACCTTAATGTGTCTTGATATATCATCCACAATAGAATATAAAGTCAGAGATATTTTTCTGTCAATAATAAATCCGGAAGTGTCTTTTCTTATGACATAAACCACATTATCACATGTTTGATGTCGCGGGAGTGTAATAAAGCCATTAAATAAAAATGATAATACACTAATGTAATAAAGCTTTGACGTCGACGTCAGTCAAATTGTCTTGTTTATATAGTAAAAGAAAGTCAATATTTTATGTTTCGACAAGAAAGGCTTACATGGAATAAAAAGATTATTACATTTGTGACTTTCCACATTGAATTTATTAAACTCACTGAGTAAAATTGAGAGCCTCGCATTTTATCATTTTATTCAACTCGTTTAATAAATTCAATATGAAAAGACACTCATGTAATATCCTCTATTTTTCAATCAGTTTTTTAAGCGTATAATGGTAACTTTCTCCAGATTATGGTTTAACCTTGACCCTGCTGAATTTCTAAAAATGACTGGTCCATCATTCAATTTGGGCAGTACCAATTGTTATTCAGTTGGATGCTTGCTGAAGATTTACTTACTGAATAGCGAACAGTGCAGGCCATACGTGCCGGCTGATCTTGGTCTGCACTGGTCGCAAACTTTTAAGGCAGAATCATTTGCCACCAGCAGGCTAAAGGTTAATGTAGTTTAATGAGTTCCCTGGGGTGTTGGACAAGGATTTATGACTTAACTCACAAAGGGGAGGGTGTAATTTGAAAATTCCTGTTCGATTTACTATATCTAAGCTAATGTTAAACAGAGGATTATAATGCTACCCTAGCATTGTGTCCATTGGACATGAATGCCCTCACATACTGCGCCATCCTCAAAAGAACAAAGTTTTTAGTAGAGACTATCTTCACATGAAGGCTGTTCAACCAAAAGTTTGAAGTAAAAGTGTAGGAGAAATTGAACACACAAATTTCTTCACTATTGCCTATATTGTGAATTTAAGAATGGGCCGAAATTCCAGAAAAATAGCCACAGAAAAAAAAAGTCCATTATTAATGGTAATCTTCATATCAAGGTCCTTCATCTGAGAAACATTCAAGCATGTCATAAATAGTATATATATTCTGGGCATCAAGCTTGATCATCTGTGAAAGTTAGAACCAAATCAGGCTAACAGTGTAGAAAGAGTTAGACACACAAGATTTCCAGATGTATATACAGATGGACAGACATACAGACAGCAATGCTATATGACTACTACACAAATGTGGGGACATAAAAACACAAGATGTGGACATATCATGATATCTGATGAAACAAGAACACTAAGAATGTTGATGCCCAAGGCAACAATGCCAAGCCCATTACCAGTATTTCTTGACACACTACCTTTATGACACAAATATTTCAGAATCTGTCAATTAAACTTATTTAAGTCAAAAGATACAGGACTTACAAAATCTGGCATTATAATGACCTTTGAACTCTCATCTTAGTATGACCCTGACATTTGAGATAGAGATATGTGTGCTGTATCAAAACTCTGTTTCAATAAGGAAATAATTTCTGTGGAATAAAAAAGCAAGAGGGCCAGGATGGCCCTCAGTCGCTCACCTGAGAAACACACCATAACAGTGTAAACATGTTTGACATAGTGATTTCATTAAAACAAATATTCTGACCAATTTTCATTAAGACTGGACCAAAAATGTGGTCTCTTTAAGTGTAAACAAGTATTTTCTTCAATTTGACATAATGACCTAGTTTTTGAGCCAAGATGACCTACATTCGAACTTGACATAGATTTGATCAAGGCAATCATTCTGCCCACATTTCATGAACCTCAATTGAAAAATACAGCCTCTATCACATACAAAACTTCTTTCTTTGATTTGTCCTAGCGACCTAGTTTTTGACCCCAGATGACCCATATTCAAACTTGACTTTAATTTCATCAAGGCTATCATTCTGACCAAATTTCAGGAAAATCAATTGAAAAATACAGTCTCTATTGCATGTACAAGGTTTCTCTTTGATTTGACCTTGTGACTAAGTTGCTGACAACAGATGACCCATAATCTAACTTGATCTAGATTTCATCAAAGGCAATAATTCTGACTAAATTTAATGAACACCCAAGAGAAAAATGCAGCCCCTATTGTGTACACAAGGTTTTTCTTTAATTCGAGCCTGTGACCTTTTAAATAAGGCCTGGAACTTACATGCAACCCTCTGTCTCATTGTGGCAAACATTTATGACACACAGTAGTAAGGTTGCACCATGCCATTCAAAAGTGCCAAGACAAGCTCTAAAGTAACATTTTGACCATTATTAGAATTATACATGGTGCATGGTTTATAGACCTGAATATTCTGTCAGTTAGGCCTTCCTTAAGGTAGTTCTGCACGTTTGGATCGAAATTTTTTCTACAATGTAGAATTTGATTAAACTCTGATTTTTCAAAACTTCAGAATATACCTAGAAAATTCAGCAAATAAAAAAGATAGGGTCGTGTGCTTGATTTTTTGCTAGACAAATTTGAAAAATTTGGACCTCACGCAATATTTCATAATGGGAGTCTATGTGAAAATTTTTTGCTAAAATCACATGACAGATGTATGCTTGACATATAGGTAGCATTTTCATAATGAAATAACAACATGACAAAATTTTTCATGGAAACTTAGATCATACACCACCAGTATAACTTGGGGTCTCATTTTTTAGCTGATTTTGCAGTTTGTGTGTTTGACTGAAATTATTTTTCTTGCATCAAACATGACCCCCACTTTTCTTTTGATTTTCAGTTAGCACTGACAATATTCTTCAAGAAAATGTAAGTTACAGACATTTGAAATGGGTCCTGATGTGAGCTGCGGTCATTGGAAATAGGTCAATTTTATATAGAATAAAGAACAACAACTATTTAGTGTGTTATAACCTTGAGAGTCTTTCATATTTCAGATATGGGGTAGATATTTTGTATTATTCCTTAGATAATGTTTACCATACTTTCAAACATTCTTATTTTGTTATAAAAATGTCAAAGTTTGTACTCATGCTTTTTGTGTTATATTTTCTTTGATTAATAAAACAAGTTGTTCAAAACATGCTTAAACTTTTACTGCCAAATAGATAAATATACATACACAGATGCCACATTAACAAGACAGTCTGAAAGACAGCTACATCCCCGCCACTGTTATGGAAAGTGAAAGGGTTGATGGTATTGGGTGGAACCATTAAACATTCAATTTATGACCTTGACTTTAATCTGGCAGGGGTGAATTTTGAATTGTGCACATTGTCTTGATAAGGGGAATATTATAGCCAAGACATTAAAATCCTTCATGGGGTTTAGGAGTTACAGAGCAGAAATAAAATGGAAAGCTTAAACCTTTGACCTTGAGTTGTGACCTTGACCTTGAGCCAACATGGCTGTCTCATGAGTTCTGCACATCCTGATGAGGTGATCAAATGACCAAAGTTCCATGAAAATCCTTCAAGGGGTTTAGGAGATACAGAGCGGACACCAAATGAAAGGCTCAAACCTATGACCTTGGTATGTTACCTTGACCTTTAGCGGATATGGCTGACTCATAAGTTCTGCACATCGTCTTGATGATAAGATCATTTGACTCAAGTTTCATAATTATCCTATAAGGGGTTTAGGAGATACAGAGCGGACATAAAATTGAAGACTCAATCCTTTTACCTTGGGTTGTGACCTTGACCTTGAGCCAATATGCCTGATTCAAGGGTTCTGCACATCATCTTGATAAGGTGAACATTTGACAAAAGATTCATGATTACCCTTCAAGGGGTTTAGGAGATATAGAGCAGACATTAAATGGCAGGCTCAACCTTGAGTTGTGACCTTGACCTTGAGCCAACATGGGCCACCCATGTGTTTTGCACATCATCTTGATGAGGTGATCACTTGACCCAAGTTTCATGAAAATCCTAGAACTTCCGTAATCCTAGAATCGGAGGTTAGGATTATGGTGCCATAATCCTATCCACTGCCATGGTGTGCAAGTTATTGTCCTTATGTCTTCTGTGGGTAATGATGTAGTACATCTATTTAAACAGTTAAACTTTGAATTAAATCTGTTTGGTTAAAATAGAGATAAATCTAACGTCAATTAGACATTGTGATATGATGTTGTATTTATAGGCGGCTGATGTTGTGTCCAAGATCCAACAATGTAACAACATCAGGTGTTTGCTGGGTTTAGGAGATTTTCCTTTTCTAATTTAATCACAGCACAGGTGCGTATACCTAAATAATATTAAGTGTTGCCCTGTGCCTTAGTATGCTTTATTTTTAGTTTGCTTCTCCTTTTGCTTGTTTCATTTGCATATGATTTGTGTTTATTACTCTGAGCTTAGTGTTTGCTTTTGTAATAGTTTTGCATATCATTTTGTGCTTATTATTTTTGTATTGTGCTTGCTTTTGTGATAGTTAGAGCAACTTTGCAGTCAGCAACTACATTTATTTTATGCATGGTAACTTATTGCATGTCCTCATAATATCCTTTCTGTTTTTATATGTGTCGCATTGTTTTATATGATTTCAGTGATTGTTTAACCATGTTCCTTAATATTATATTCAATGTGTTTGCTCTCTGTGAGTAAGTTGCTGATCAGTTCCTTTCAAATCTGATTTGAGGGGATAATTGATTTTTTAAAACCATTTTTCTTTTCTGTCGCACTTTTGTGCTCGTTTTGCTAATTCAGTTTTTTATTTACATGAAGTTCTTAGGCCTATGGTCAGGATCAGCAGCTTTTCCACAGCTTTAGATGTGCTTAATTTGTGTGCTTTTTAGATATATAACATTTTCTTTTACAGCTATTTATATTCTTGTTGACCTCATATATATTTGTTAATGGTCGGTTAAAAAGCTCATCAGAGCTTATGTTCCATATGTTTGTGTCTTGCCGACTTGAAATAAAACTTATTGTATTGTATTGTGGGCTTGACCTAGGGTCGCTGCACCTATGACGCCACTAGACACTGCCTACTAAGGATACTCCTGGCATTTGGTGCAATACCTAAAGAGAACCTTAAGATCATAAAATCTAGCGCAAATAAAAATCATGCTTACCAAAATATTATATGTAATCAGTAATTTTAATTTCTATGTCTTCCATTGTTTTTCTTTTCATTTTTTTCTGTCAAAAACGAAAGTGCGTTTCGAATTTTTGGAAAAAAGATTCTCAAATTTGATGTGTGACACACTGACATGGCTCAAGCTGCAGAAGGACATAACACTTTACATTATAACAAATAGTTCAGATCAGTGAGCTGTTTCGAAACAACAACATTACCTTTCATTTATTTTTTTTCGTTCCCAATCCCAGAAAAAAAAGCAAAACCGAAAGTAGAGACTGTTTCCGGTTTAACACAACCTAATTGGAGAAAGGGCCTTTCCCACGGAAAAGATTTCATATGAACGGAAAGCGCTGGTCATACGTTTATGCAATTGCAAATTATTTTTAAATCATTTCTTCATACTTCCATTAGAAATTCAGAAAACAAATGAATTACATCAAATATTTTCATTTTCTGATTTCTGGACAAATTATATAGAGGATATTTGTTTGTTTGAGTGAAATATCAATTTTATTTCACAAGTGAGCATTAAAAACTGATATTTACACGAGTGGCGTGAAATGACTTTTTTTGGTGCTCACGAGTGAAATAAAATTGGTATTTCACTAACACAAACAAATTTTCTTTTTATTTCATGTGTAAAACTCTACTTTTGTTGCGTAATTTATAAAATGTCGAAAATCGCGGGAAAGGTCAGCAGGGTAGAGACCACCAATTGTTTTCCCATAGACTTACATTATAACATTATGGCGTGTACGGCCTTCCATACATCGAAACATGTATATCTAACTACATATTTTTCAAGAACTATCTTAGTTCTACCAAAATATCGGACGAAAAACATATGAATAGTGATACTTTATTTAAGTAATTTTCGTGTGAATGAGATGACCACCTGTTTACATCGTTGGCATGGCGGGAGAAATTCGTTTGATAAAACTTTTTTTCAATACACATAAAATGTAGCAAATTTTGTCAAAATGTATATAAAATACTGTAAATGCAGTGAAAAAATATCAATTTTGAAAAAATAATCACTTCCTGGGTTTGTTTACATGATTGACCAATCAGAACGCACAGACATTACCTTATTCCCAGGTATACACTTACCTCATTCCCAGTAAGTTCCCTGTACTTTTTTGAATTGGTGGTCTCTGACCTATAGATGAATGTTTTGTATCACATTTTCAATTTTACAGTGATATTGTCAAACATGATCCAATACCAAAGTCTTACAAAGTTTCATCAAGAAATGTTCATTTTTAAGAAAGATATGGACAGTTTACTGAGGCCACCCCTGTCGATTTATATGCCCAGATTCAGTCCTTGTCGTCGTCTGATTGCAATTTTTCGTGAAGATTTTACTTGGAAGCTGAATATGATTCATTCCGTAAAAAATAGAAATAAAGTCTATTAATTTTGATCATTCTCTGACATTACAGAGATAAAAGTGATCATTTTTGGCCCAAAAGCTCAGATAAAAATGGGCACATTTGTTCAAAAAAGAGGCCAAAATTTAAAAAATATTCAAATTTCACGCTTATTTTTGCACGAAACATCTTTCTACATCATTTAAAACAGGTTTGTGGCCATTAACATTACCTGTGATGGCTTCCGACGAAAGTCATGTTTTAGCTCTAATATAGGGTAGAGACCACCAATTGTTTTCCCATAGACTTACATTATAACATTATGGCGTGTACGGCCTTCCATACATCGAAACATGTATATCTAACTACATATTTTTCAAGAACTATCTTAGTTCTACCAAAATATCGGACGAAAAACATATGAATAGTGATACTTTATTTAAGTAATTTTCGTGTGAATGAGATGACCCCCTGTTTACATCGTTGGCATGGCGGGAGAAATTCGTTTGATAAAACTTTTTTTCAATACACATAAAATGTAGCAAATTTTGTCAAAATGTATAATAAAATACTGTAAATGCAGTGAAAAAATATCAATTTTGAAAAAATAATCACTTCCTGGGTTTGTTTACATGATTGACCAATCAGAACGCACAGACATTACCTTATTCCCAGGTATACACTTACCTCATTCCCAGTAAGTTCCCTGTACTTTTTTGAATTGGTGGTCTCTGACCTATAGATGAATGTTTTGTATCACATTTTCAAATTTTACAGTGATATTGTCAAACATGATCCAATACCAAATGTCTTAAAAAGTTTCATCAAGAAATGTTCATTTTTAAGAAAGATATGGACAGTTTACTGAGGTCACCCCCTGTCGATTTATATGCCCAGATTCAGTCCTTGTCGTCGTCTGATTGCAATTTTTCGTGAAGATTTTACTTGGAAGCTGAAATATGATTCATTCCGTAAAAAATAGAAATAAAGTCTATTAATTTTGATCATGCATTCTCTGACATTACAGAGATAAAAGTGATCATTTTTGGCCCAAAAGCTCAGATAAAAATGGGCACATTTCTCAAAAAAGAGGCCAAAATTTAAAAAATATTCAAATTTCACGCTTATTTTTGCACGAAAACATCTTTCTACATCATTTAAAACAGATTTGTGGCCATTAACATTACCTGTGATGGCTTCCGACGAAAGTCATGTTTTAGCTCTAATATAGATGAATGTTTTGTATCACATTTTCAAATTTTACAGTGATATTGTCAACATGATCCAATACCAAATGTCTTACAAAGTTTCATCAAGAAATGTTCATTTTTAAGAAAGATATGGACAGTTTACTGAGGTCACCCCCTGTCGATTTATATGCCCAGATTCAGTCCTTGTCGTCGTCTGATTGCAATTTTTCGTGAAGATTTTACTTGGAAGCTGAAATATGATTCATTCCGTAAAAAATAGAAATAAAGTCTATTAATTTTGATCATTCTCTGACATTACAGAGATAAAGTGATCATTTTTGGCCCAAAAGCTCAGATAAAAATGGGCACATTTCTTCAAAAAAGAGGCCAAAATTTAAAAAATATTCAAATTTCACGCTTATTTTTGCACGAAAACATCTTTCTACATCATTTAAAACGGATTTGTGGCCATTAACATTACCTGTGATGGCTTCCGACGAAAGTCATGTTTTAGCTCTAATATAGGGTAGAGACCACCAATTGTTTTCCCATAGACTTACATTATAACATTATGGCGTGTACGGCCTTCCATACATCGAAACATGTATATCTAACTACTTATTTTTCAAGAACTATCTTAGTTCTACCAAAATATCGGACGAAAACATATGAATAGTGATACTTTATTTAAGTAATTTTCGTGTGAATGAGATGACCACCTGTTTACATCGTTGGCATGGCGGGAGAAATTCGTTTGATAAACTTTTTTCAATACACATAAAATGTAGCAAATTTTGTCAAAATGTATAATAAAATACTGTAAATGCAGTGAAAAAATATCAATTTTGAAAAAATAATCACTTCCTGGTTTGTTTACATGATTGACCAATCAGAACGCACAGACATTACCTTATTCCCAGGTATACACTTACCTCATTCCCAGTAAGTTCCCTGTACTTTTTGAATTGGTGGTCTCTGACCTATAGATGAATGTTTTGTATCACATTTTCAAATTTTACAGTGATATTGTCAAACATGATCCAATACCAAATGTCTTACAAAGTTTCATCAAGAAATGTTCATTTTTAAGAAAGATATGGACAGTTTACTGAGGCCACCCCCTGTCGATTTATATGCCCAGATTCAGTCCTTGTCGTCGTCTGATTGCAATTTTTCGTGAAGATTTTACTTGGAAGCTGAAATATGATTCATTCCGTAAAAAATAGAAATAAAGTCTATTAATTTTGATCATTCTCTGACATTACAGAGATAAAAGTGATCATTTTTGGCCCAAAAGCTCAGATAAAAATGGGCACATTTGTTCAAAAAGAGGCCAAAATTTAAAAAATATTCAAATTTCACGCTTATTTTTGCACGAAAACATCTTTCTACATCATTTAAAACAGGTTTGTGGCCATTAACATTACCTGTGATGGCTTCCGACGAAAGTCATGTTTTAGCTCTATATAGGGTAGAGACCACCAATTGTTTTCCCATAGACTTACATTATAACATTATGGCGTGTACGGCCTTCCATACATCGAAACATGTATATCTAACTACATATTTTGCAAGAAACTATCTTAGTTCTACCAAAATATCGGACGAAAAACATATGAATAGTGATACTTTATTTAAGTAATTTTCGTGTGAATGAGATGACCACCTGTTTACATCGTTGGCATGGCGGGAGAAATTCGTTTGATAAAACTTTTTTTCAATACACATAAAATGTAGCAAATTTTGTCAAAATGTATAATAAAATACTGTAAATGCAGTGAAAAAATATCAATTTGAAAAAATAATCACTTCCTGGGTTTGTTTACATGATTGACCAATCAGAACGCACAGACATTACCTTATTCCCAGGTATACACTTACCTCATTCCCAGTAAGTTCCCTGTACTTTTTTGAATTGGTGGTCTCTGACCTATAGATGAATGTTTTGTTATCACATTTCAAATTTTACAGTGATATTGTCAAACATGATCCAATACCAAATGTCTTAAAAGTTTCATCAAGAAATGTTCATTTTTAAGAAAGATATGGACAGTTTACTGAGGTCACCCCTGTCGATTTATATGCCCAGATTCAGTCCTTGTCGTCGTCTGATTGCAATTTTTCGTGAAGATTTTACTTGGAAGCTGAAATATGATTCATTCCGTAAAAAATAGAAATAAAGTCTATTAATTTTGATCATGCATTCTCTGACATTACAGAGATAAAAATGATCATTTTTGGCCCAAAAGCTCAGATAAAAATGGGCACATTTCTCAAAAAAGAGGCCAAAATTTAAAAATATTCAAATTTTCACGCTTATTTTTGCACGAAAACATCTTTCTACATCATTTAAAACAGATTGTGGCCATTAACATTACCTGTGATGGCTTCCGACGAAAGTCATGTTTTAGCTCTAATATAGATGAATGTTTTGTATCACATTTTCAAATTTTACAGTGATATTGTCAAACATGATCCAATACCAAATGTCTTACAAAGTTTCATCAAGAAATGTTCATTTTTAAGAAAGATATGGACAGTTTACTGAGGTACACCCTGTCGATTTATATGCCAGATTCAGTCTTGTCGTCGTCTGATTGCAATTTTTCGTGAAGATTTTACTTGGAAGCTGAAATATGATTCATTCCGTAAAAAAATAGAAATAAAGTCTATTAATTTTGATCATTCTCTGACATTACAGAGATAAAAGTGATCATTTTGGCCCAAAGCTCAGATAAAAATGGGCACATTTCTTCAAAAAAGAGGCCAAAATTTAAAAAATATTCAAATTTCACGCTTATTTTTGCACGAAAACATCTTTCTACATCATTTAAAACGGATTTGTGGCCATTAACATTACCTGTGATGGCTTCCGACGAAAGTCATGTTTTAGCTCTAATATAGGGTAGAGACCACCAATTGTTTTCCCATAGACTTACATTAAAACATTATGGCGTGTACGGCCTTCCATACATCGAAACATGTATATCTAACTACATATTTTTCAAGAACTATCTTAGTTCTACCAAAATATCGGACGAAAAACATATGAATAGTGATACTTTATTTAAGTAATTTTCGTGTGAATGAGATGACCACCTGTTTACATCGTTGGCATGGCGGGAGAAATTCGTTTGATAAAACTTTTTTTCAATACACATAAAATGTAGCAAATTTTGTCAAAATGTATAATAAAATACTGTAAATGCAGTGAAAAAATATCAATTTTGAAAAAATAATCACTTCCTGGGTTTGTTTACATGATTGACCAATCAGAACGCACAGACATTACCTTATTCCCAGGTATACACTTACCTCATTCCCAGTAAGTTCCCTGTACTTTTTTGAATTGGTGGTCTCTGACCTATAGATGAATGTTTTGTATCACATTTTCAAATTTTACAGTGATATTGTCAAACATGATCCAATACCAAATGTCTTAAAAAGTTTCATCAAGAAATGTTCATTTTTAAGAAAGATTGGACAGTTTACTGAGGTCACCCCCTGTCGATTTATATGCCCAGATTCAGTCCTTGTCGTCGTCTGATTGCAATTTTTCGTGAAGATTTTACTTGGAAGCTGAAATATGATTCATTCCGTAAAAAATAGAATAAAGTCTATTAATTTTGATCATGCATTCTCTGACATTACAGAGATAAAAGTGATCATTTTTGGCCCAAAAGCTCAGATAAAAATGGGCACATTTCTCAAAAAAGAGGCCAAAATTTAAAAAATATTCAAATTTCACGCTTATTTTTGCACGAAAACATCTTTCTACATCATTTAAAACAGATTTGTGGCCATTAACATTACCTGTGATGGCTTCCGACGAAAGTCATGTTTTAGCTCTAATATAGATGAATGTTTTGTATCACATTTTCAAATTTTACAGTGATATTGTCAAACATGATCCAATACCAAATGTCTTACAAAGTTTCATCAAGAAATGTTCATTTTTAAGAAAGATATGGACAGTTTACTGAGGTCACCCCCTGTCGATTTATATGCCCAGATTCAGTCCTTGTCGTCGTCTGATTGCAATTTTTCGTGAAGATTTTACTTGGAAGCTGAAATATGATTCATTCCGTAAAAAATAGAAATAAAGTCTATTAATTTTGATCATTCTCTGACATTACAGAGATAAAAGTGATCATTTTGGCCCAAAGCTCAGATAAAAATGGGCACATTTCTTCAAAAAAAGAGGCCAAAATTTAAAAAATATTCAAATTTCACGCTTATTTTTGCACGAAAACATCTTTCTACATCATTTAAAACGGATTTGTGGCCATTAACATTACCTGTGATGGCTTCCGACGAAAGTCATGTTTTAGCTCTAATATAGGGTAGAGACCACCAATTGTTTTCCCATAGACTTACATTATAACATTATGGCGTGTACGGCCTTCCATACATCGAAACATGTATATCTAACTACATATTTTTCAAGAACTATCTTAGTTCTACCAAAATATCGGACGAAAAACATATGAATAGTGATACTTTATTTAAGTAATTTTCGTGTGAATGAGATGACCACCTGTTTACATCGTTGGCATGGCGGGAGAAATTCGTTTGATAAAACTTTTTTTCAATACACATAAAATGTAGCAAATTTTGTCAAAATGTATAATAAAATACTGTAAATGCAGTGAAAAAATATCAATTTTGAAAAAATAATCACTTCCTGGGTTTGTTTACATGATTGACCAATCAGAACGCACAGACATTACCTTATTCCCAGGTATACACTTACCTCATTCCCAGTAAGTTCCCTGTACTTTTTTGAATTGGTGGTCTCTGACCTATAGATGAATGTTTTGTATCACATTTTCAAATTTTACAGTGATATTGTCAAACATGATCCAATACCAAATGTCTTACAAAGTTTCATCAAGAAATGTTCATTTTTAAGAAAGATATGGACAGTTTACTGAGGCCACCCCCTGTCGATTTATATGCCCAGATTCAGTCCTTGTCGTCGTCTGATTGCAATTTTTCGTGAGATTTTACTTGGAAGCTGAAATATGATTCATTCCGTAAAAATAGAAATAAAGTCTATTAATTTTGATCATTCTCTGACATTACAGAGATAAAAGTGATCATTTTTGGCCCAAAAGCTCAGATAAAAATGGGCACATTTGTTAAAAAAAGAGGCCAAAATTTAAAAAATATTCAAATTTCACGCTTATTTTTGCACGAAAACATCTTTCTACATCATTTAAAACAGGTTTGTGGCCATTAACATTACCTGTGATGGCTTCCGACGAAAGTCATGTTTTAGCTCTAATATAGGGTAGAGACCACCAATTGTTTTCCCATAGACTTACATTATAACATTATGGCGTGTACGGCCTTCCATACATCGAAACATGTATATCTAACTACATATTTTGCAAGAACTATCTTAGTTCTACCAAATATCGGACGAAAAAACATATGAATAGTGATACTTTATTTAAGTAATTTTCGTGTGAATGAGATGACCACCTGTTTACATCGTTGGCATGGCGGGAGAAATTCGTTTGATAAAACTTTTTTTCAATACACATAAAATGTAGCAAATTTTGTCAAAATGTATAATAAAATACTGTAAATGCAGTGAAAAAATATCAATTTTGAAAAAATTAATCACTTCCTGGGTTTTGTTTACATGATTGACCAATCAGAACGCACAGACTTACCTTATTCCCAGGTATACACTTACCTCATTCCCAGTAAGTTCCCTGTACTTTTTTGAATTGGTGGTCTCTGACCTATAGATGAATGTTTTGTATCACATTTTCAAATTTTACAGTGATTTGTCAAACATGATCCAATACCAAATGTCTTTAAAAGTTTCATCAAGAAATGTTCATTTTTAAGAAAGATATGGACAGTTTACTGAGGTCACCCCCTGTCGATTTATATGCCCAGATTCAGTCCTTGTCGTCGTCTGATTGCAATTTTTCGTGAAGATTTTACTTGGAAGCTGAAATATGATTCATTCCGTAAAAAATAGAAATAAAGTCTATTAATTTTGATCATGCATTCTCTGACATTACAGAGATAAAAGTGATCTTTTTTGGCCCAAAAGCTCAGATAAAAATGGGCACATTTCTCAAAAAGAGGCCAAAATTTAAAAAATATTCAAATTTCACGCTTATTTTTGCACGAAAACATCTTTCTACATCATTTTAAAACAGATTTGTGGCCATTAACATTACCTGTGATGGCTTCCGACGAAAGTCATGTTTTAGCTCTAATATAGATGAATGTTTTGTATCACATTTTCAAATTTTACAGTGATATTGTCAAACATGATCCAATACCAAATGTCTTACAAAGTTTCATCAAGAAATGTTCATTTTTAAGAAAGATATGGACAGTTTACTGAGGTCACCCCCTGTCGATTTATATGCCCAGATTCAGTCCTTGTCGTCGTCTGATTGCAATTTTTCGTGAAGATTTACTTGGAAGCTGAAATATGATTCATTCCGTAAAAAATAGAAATAAAGTCTATTAATTTTGATCATTCTCTGACATTACAGAGATAAAAGTGATCATTTTTGGCCCAAAAGCTCAGATAAAAATGGGCACATTTCTTCAAAAAAAGAGGCCAAAATTTAAAAAAATATTCAAATTTCACGCTTATTTTTGCACGAAAACATCTTTCTACATCATTTAAAACGGATTTGTGGCCATTAACATTACCTGTGATGGCTTCCGACGAAAGTCATGTTTTAGCTCTAATATAGGGTAGAGACCACCAATTGCTTTCCCATAGACTTACATTATAACATTATGGCGTGTACGGCCTTCCATACATCGAAACATGTATATCTAACTACATATTTTTCAAGAACTATCTTAGTTCTACCAAATATCGGACGAAAAACATATGAATAGTGATACTTTATTTAAGTAATTTTCGTGTGAATGAGATGACCACCTGTTTACATCGTTGGCATGGCGGGAGAAATTCGTTTGATAAAACTTTTTTTCAATACACATAAAATGTAGCAAATTTTGTCAAATGTATAATAAAATACTGTAAATGCAGTGAAAAAATATCAATTTTGAAAAAATAATCACTTCCTGGGTTTGTTTACATGATTGACCAATCAGAAACGCACAGACATTACCTTATTCCCAGGTATACACTTACCTCATTCCCAGTAAGTTCCCTGTACTTTTTTGAATTGGTGGTCTCTGACCTATAGATGAATGTTTTGTATCACATTTTCAAATTTTACAGTGATATTGTCAAACATGATCCAATACCAAATGTCTTACAAAAGTTTCATCAAGAAATGTTCATTTTTAAGAAAGATATGGACAGTTTATGAGGCCCCCCCTGTCGATTTATATGCCCAGATTCAGTCCTTGTCGTCGTCTGATTGCAATTTTTCGTGAAGATTTTACTTGGAAGCTGAAATATGATTCATTCCGTAAAAAATAGAAATAAAGTCTATTAATTTTGATCATTCTCTGACATTACAGAGATAAAAGTGATCATTTTTGGCCCAAAAGCTCAGATAAAAATGGGCACATTTGTTCAAAAAAGAGGCCAAAATTTAAAAAATATTCAAATTTCACGCTTATTTTTGCACGAAAACATCTTTCTACATCATTTAAAACAGGTTTGTGGCCATTAACATTACCTGTGATGGCTTCCGACGAAAGTCATGTTTTAGCTCTAATATAGGGTAGAGACCACCAATTGTTTTCCCATAGACTTACATTATAACATTATGGCGTGTACGGCCTTCCATACATCGAAACATGTATATCTAACTACATATTTTGCAAGAACTATCTTAGTTCTACCAAAATATCGGACGAAAAACATATGAATAGTGATACTTTATTTAAGTAATTTTCGTGTGAATGAGATGACCACCTGTTTACATCGTTGGCATGGCGGGAGAAATTCGTTTGATAAAACTTTTTTTCAATACACATAAATGTAGCAAATTTTGTCAAAATGTATAATAAAATACTGTAATGCAGTGAAAAAATATCAATTTTGAAAAATAATCACTTCCTGGGTTTGTTTACATGATTGACCAATCAGAACGCACAGACATTACCTTATTCCCAGGTATACACTTCCCTCATTCCCAGTAAGTTCCCTGTTACTTTTTTGAATTGGTGGTCTCTGACCTATAGATGAATGTTTTGTATCACATTTTCAAATTTTACAGTGATATTGTCAAACATGATCCAATACCAAATGTCTTAAAAGTTTCATCAAGAAATGTTCATTTTTAAGAAAGATATGGACAGTTTACTGAGGTCACCCCCTGTCGATTTATATGCCCAGATTCAGTCCTTGTCGTCGTCTGATTGCAATTTTTCGTGAAGATTTTACTTGGAAGCTGAAATATGATTCATTCCGTAAAAAATAGAAATAAAGTCTATTAATTTTGATCATGCATTCTCTGACATTACAGAGATAAAAGTGATCATTTTTGGCCCAAAAGCTCAGATAAAAATGGGCACATTTCTCAAAAAAGAGGCCAAAATTTAAAAAATATTCAAATTTCACGCTTATTTTTGCACGAAAACATCTTTCTACATCATTTAAAACAGATTTGTGGCCATTAACATTACCTGTGATGGCTTCCGACGAAAGTCATGTTTTAGCTCTAATATAGATGAATGTTTTGTATCACATTTTCAAATTTTACAGTGATATTGTCAAACATGATCCAATACCAAATGTCTTACAAAGTTTCATCAAGAATGTTCATTTTTAAGAAAGATATGGACAGTTTACTGAGGTCACCCCCTGTCGATTTATATGCCCAGATTCAGTCCTTGTCGTCGTCTGATTGCAATTTTTCGTGAAGATTTTACTTGGAAGCTGAAATATGATTCATTCCGTAAAAAATAGAAATAAAGTCTATTAATTTTGATCATTCTCTGACATTACAGAGATAAAAGTGATCATTTTTGGCCCAAAAGCTCAGATAAAAATGGGCACATTTCTTCAAAAAAAGAGGCCAAAATTTAAAAAATATTCAAATTTCACGCTTATTTTTGCACGAAAACATCTTTCTACATCATTTAAAACGGATTTGTGGCCATTAACATTACCTGTGATGGCTTCCGACGAAAGTCATGTTTTAGCTCTAATATAGGGTAGAGACCACCAATTGTTTTCCCATAGACTTACATTATAACATTATGGCGTGTACGGCCTTCCATACATCGAAACATGTATATCTAACTACATATTTTTCAAGAACTATCTTAGTTCTACCAAAATATCGGACGAAAAACATATGAATAGTGATACTTTATTTAAGTAATTTTCGTGTGAATGAGATGACCACCTGTTTACATCGTTGGCATGGCGGGAGAAATTCGTTTGATAAAACTTTTTTTCAATACACATAAAATGTAGCAAATTTTGTCAAAATGTATAATAAAATACTGTAAATGCAGTGAAAAAATATCAATTTTGAAAAAATAATCACTTCCTGGGTTTGTTTACATGATTGACCAATCAGAACGCACAGACGTTACCTTATTCCCAGGTATACACTTACCTCATTCCCAGTAAGTTCCCTGTACTTTTTTGAATTGGTGGTCTCTGACCAGCAGAAAGCATAACAAAAACGACGTCATCGTCATTATGGTCCCCGGTATTCATAACGCTCGGTATACAATTTGACTTAAATCGCGAGGGAGGACCGCAATTAGTTCGGCGAAAAAGTGAAAATTAAAAGACTGTGACTCAATGCAGACTTGGGCCGCTGACTCCGGTATATACCGGATTAACTAAATTTGAACGAAAATATCTTAAATGTATATATTTTGTAACCATGGTGATACTAACCCTAACCTTTAGTCAGTATATTATGCATATTATACACTAAACGCGTGCGGACATGCAAAAATATGCATCTTTTTGCCGTGCGCTACAATTGATAATTATTTTCGGGCCTGCCCAGAAGACCGCTCCAACTCTGCAATGAGTTACATCGAAAATAAAAATGATAATCTACTGTTTCAAAACTGTGGTTTATCACTTTTATTTCACTGAGAAAACTCTATAATTCACTGGAAAACATAAAATAAATGGCATTAATCAGTTCGTACATGTGTACGGTTCTAGGATTACGGAAGTTCCGTATTCCTAGACAACCCTATGAGAATAGGCTAGGATTACGGAAGCATTTAAGAGGCATCAAATTTATGTTAGGACATGCATAAATGACATTGTAAACTTACTCATTTCACTTAATTTCACTAATATTTCGTGCTATTGATCGGCCGTTTTGGGTTAGTATAATCTTCATGGCGGTGCGTGGAATTATTAGAGAATTACCTATGTTTCGTATATACCTGCATTTTTTTTTCATCAAGTCAACACAAATGGTCTTTAATAACATACAATATGGTTATAAATCATAAAATTCAAAGTATAGATTTTTTTTAAATCTACTTTTGACACTCATATTTCTAATATATTTCCGCGCGCTGCCATTATGATTATACTAACCCAAAACGGCGGATAGATAACACGAAATAATAAGGCAGGAATGAAAAATTAAGTGAAATAAGTAAGTTTACAACATCATTTATGCGTGTTTTAACATACACTTTATGCCTCTTAAAATACTTCCGTAATCCTAGCCTATCCTCATAGGGTTAGGATTACGGTACCGTAATCGTAGCCACTGCCTTTAAGTTTACCATGTTTACATCATGTTTTGAATATCATGTTTCACGTTGTATGTTCCCTTCATGTCCCGGTGATAAGACATATGAAAATAGAGAAGATAAATAAAGATTGACAAAAGTAAACAATTTGTTCGAAAATATACCAGTTGAATTAATTCAGTACAATACAATACAAGATGGACATACAAAACTGCCTTTAGCGCCGTAGGAATAGCCACCTGAGGCTATTTCACTATTCTTACGGAAGAGCCGTAGGAATAGCCTGTGAGGCTATTCTTACGGGACCGTAGGAATAGCCACTGGCATTGCCGACTGATTGGATAACAAATGATTTTTGAAATGATTGGTAATGTGTAAAATAATTAATGTGAATCAATCTATCTCAATTTAACTGATGACGAGCACTCAAAATTCGTGGATGGGATCTTGTTGTATGGTGATTCATAACAAACAGTGCCTGATGTGAACCATACAAGTTCGTGCTCGTCATCAGTTCCTAATGTCGTGACCCTTAAACGAAACGCAATGTTTTAAGTAAGGACTCAGACTGTGATAGGAGGTCACGAACCTAATAGTATTTGATAATATTTTCTTAGTTGTCTTATTTGCTATCCCTAGTCGGCTGGGCAGATTCTTTTATATATTTACTTTGACGTTGTTGACTCCTCGGTAGCCAGACAGTTTTTTTCCTCTTCGTGGCACTGGCCTCGTATTCATAAGCTTTTACCCAACTGTAATTAATGAGCGCCCAATGATTATGACGAAATAGATAGATATATTTATTGATAGATTTATTGCTGCAAACAATACCACAGTCATATTTACATAATATTATAAAACATTACTATAAAATACTGACACTGGCCAAACATTGCACTATTAAGCAAGTTAAGTTAAAATTATCACAATCAAGTTATCACAGATACATCAATCCAGTCCTATTACATTTTCCACAGATTTATGCTATTTTTTTTATTTATTGTTAGGCAAAGGATAGCCCATGAAGTCATAAGACTTATTTCCAATGGGGTCCTTGTGCAAAAAGTACAAAAAATACAATAAAACTGGTCAAAGGACAAGGTCAAGTATGGCGGCACATTTAGAAAATTTACAAAGTGAAGAATAAGTTTAGGACTGCATTGATAAAACTATAAAACAAATTCCTTAGTACAATGATTATTGAAGTGCGTAATTTGTCTTTAATTTGTGTATTTTCCATAATAGGAGCCAATATTGAATTTGGATTTGTTGTTGGGGATTCCATATAGGCATTCTATTCTTCGCCTCTGTGGACATCGACTGGAGAGGGTTAAAACTGCGCATGGCAGAGTGAGGAACGCGCCTTCAACGTGCGTGATGTTAAAATAGCTTATGCCAAACGTATATTTGCACAGTTTATTCTTCACCTAAGCAGAGAGTCCGGAATGTGACTGGGTTTGCATTCTACAAGTCTGCAACTGTTAATAGCATTTTTATATCTACCAATAGCAATCATTTTACTTTAAACATAATTTCATTTTTAAATTAGTGTGAAAACTGATATAAAAACAAATGTATTATACTTCATCATATATAAGGGAGGTTATTTCATGAACAAAATAAAAGTTAACTTGGGTGCCCCTGACCTTGATCTTTGCACACGACACAATGTCTTGTAATGGTGAATATTTATGCCAAGTTATTATAACATACAACAATGCATAAAAAAGTTACAGACTAGACAAAAAATACCAAAAATGTCCAATGGTGACCTTGGCCTTTGAGCTAAGGGGCTGGGTCTTGCACTGTTGCACATGATAAATTAACTCATTATGTGAAACATTTGTGCCAAGTAATTTTAAAATCCATTGATAAATGGCAAAGTCATGGATCAGACAAGAAACAGATCATGTTTACCTTTGACTTCTTAGAGTTATCTTGACCTTGGAGCTAGGGATCTGGTCATTGCGCATGACACGTCAACTCACTTTTGTTCCTTCTCAAGGAAAGGAACACTTGTGGTGAACATGTCACACTTGACTGAGCATGTAATGGATATAACGGTTTCGTCAAAGGAGTCCGATTTCCCGTAGGGCGCCGCCATCTTGGATTCATGCATATTCATTACAAATAGCCTCTAGCCCAGTATGTGTTTACGCATAATCAATCTTTATTTAAGTCTTTAGTGCAATACAACTAAGGAAAATAACAGAGCAACAAGACAAAATAATAAAGTGTATATCATGTAACTCCTTAATTGAATATATCATAGTAAAGAATCGAGATTAATGAAATGAATATGAATCATCTAAAAACAGACTCTCGCCAAAAAAAATCACGTAATGAAATTGTCCCTGGTCACGTGATTTTTTAGCGTCTAGCGTTTCAGATTTTAAAGTGCTTTCTTTTGCGTATTTTACTCTTCCTTATTTGTTTTTCGACTCGTAAATGCATGTATGAAATTTCTTTGTGTTAAGTGTGCAGGTACTCGCTGGGGTAGTCGCGTGATGAAAACATCCGGAAGTAAAACACAGATTGCAAGACAAATGCTTCTAAACACTGTCAGCATAATATGAACTGCACTTGCTTATATTAAACAAGAGCTGTCACTAATGGTGACAAATGCCCCCGCAGTGCCTTGACATTTGACCTGGTGACCCCAAAGTCAATAGAGGTCGTGTACCCAATAAGTACTATCAGCAGGTAAAGTTTGAAGGTCCTGGGTACAGAGGTTCTCGAATAAAGTGCCTTCATGCAAAAAGTTAACGTTGTGACGAACTAACTAACTAACGAACGAACGAACGGATGGACAATTGAAAACTAATATGCCTCCCTACGGGGGCATAAAAATGAATTATGATTAAACTGTTAATACATAGATTAGTTCTTAAATAGTTACGTTTGCACCAAAACTTTCTCATTACATCATTAAACATTTGTAATATTATGCTAAAACAATATCCTTTTAAAAGATATATTTTATATGCGCTTAAAGGAACTTTAAAATCCCTTCATAAATAGCAGATTTATGGGGCAGACAAGAAACAGACCATGTTAACCTTTAACCTCATAGTGTGACATTGACCTTAAGGCTAGGAGTCTGGACGTTGCGCATGACACGTCGTCTTATTATGGGGAACATTTATGCCAGGTAATTTCAAAATCCCTTGATGAATGGCAGAGTTATGAACCGGACACGAAACCGTGACATCCTTTTAAAATTTGACTTCTAAATGTGACCTTGACTTTGGAGCTAGGGGACTGGGTCTTGTGCATGACATGTCGTCTTATTATGGTTAACATTTATGCCAAGTTATTTCAAAATCCCTTCATGGATGGCAGAGTTATTGACCGGACACGAAATGTGACGGACTGAAGGACGGAAAATGGATGGACGCAGCTTATTTCTATGTCCCCCTATTTTTCTTTGAAAAAAAAAAGGCGGGGGACAAAAAGTCTTAAAACTAAAATAAGATATTAAGAATTAATATCGGCACTACTGTGCAATTAAGGAATGGTTTAAAAAATCAGCTATCACTCTGGATCAGATCAATGATGATTTAATTAGCAACTTCTTCTCAGATTAGATACAAATACTCAAAAACAAGGAAAAATATCCAACAGGGAAAGCCACGTTCAAAACACGCAGCCTCCCCAAAGACACACACGAACAACCCTCGCACACAACACAAAAAAAATGAAACACAAAAGGACAAAACAAACAAATACAGGAACACAGTGGGGCACCGCCTTGGAACGGTCAGTGGCAAAACAACCACTGGGGAGTTTAAACCGGTTTATGGTGCACCTAACCTCACTCTTACCCCCACCATGTTCCAAAGTAACAAGACAGTGTAAATAAAAGTAATCCCCGCCAGGTGAAACCCTTAACATACGTAAAGGCAACAGAAGGTATGTTATGTAAAACACAAAGATAAATCATACTACAGAGTAAATCAATATTTTATACCAAGACATTATTTCAATGTTTTTTATACAGTGTTAAAAGTATGAAACCTATTTATACAAAATGTAAAAGCTAAGTTTAAGAGTTTAAAAATACTGTAACATGTTTTTGTCATCAAAATTGTGATATCTTTGTTGGAGAGTACAAAAACTAGTTTTTCATCTTCTGATAAATTAACGAAATTCGTTTTTATATTTTATGCTTTGTTTAACATCGGTTGCTTAATTCATCATATGAAAGACAATGAAGAAATACGTGTTTTTCATTTTCTACGAAGATTTACAAACGGGACATTTTCTGTCTTCAATAGGGAGATCTTCATACCTTCCTGTCTCTAATTGGCGCTACACCACGTCTAAATTTAGTAAAAGAGGCTCTATGCTTTAAAGACATAATCTTCAGAAACAAAGCCCAGTAATTTATGCGTCCTTAGTTTATTGCCCCCTCTCCTACTTGTGCCAGTGACTCGATTAATAAGAGATTTCCATTTACATTTATAAATGACATAGCTGCTTCTACAGTTTCATTAATATGACATATAAGCACAATGTCTCGAAACCTTTCCTAAATCTAAATTAAGATATTCAAATTGCCAATTTCAGCATTTCTAACCATTTTTCAACATACATGTATTGAAAACTTTATAATTTACTCTATTGGTTTCCATTTTCATAAATCTATTATCTCAACCGTTTCACATTTGGTGTCTACTTTACGATTCCTAGCTCTAATTTGTACGGCATTGATACACGAGTACGATTTTTGACCCCATATTGAAGCTTCATAAGCAATAACTAGCAGCTGAATCATGTAATTTAACAAAAAAAAACAACATTACATGGCAGTGTACCCATAGATTTTGATTTAGCAATAAATACCATAATGCCCTGCCCGCACTCTGAGCTACACATTTAGCTGTTTGTTGTAATCTAAATATTCCGTAAGCAAAAGACCCACGTATGCATACTGTACTACACTGTATGACCACCATACGATAAATTAAATGTTTGTCTATTAGCCGACTGTTGACTATCTAAAGTGTACAATACTGCTTTTACCTGATTAATAATCATTGAATTCGTATTACACCAGTTGTCCAATATATCTAACATACTTTGCCAATCAGCTTCATTCTCTGCAACAAGTACTACGTCATAAGTACTACGTCATCTGCATATAATAAAATATAGGCTCGTTCATTGTCTAAGTGAATTCCTACTCCAAGCGCTTTTATACGTGTAACTAAATCATGTATAGGAGTGTAAGAGATAATGAACAGCCCTGACGTAATCCACAGTGGACATACAAACCAGTCTGTGTTTAGGCCATTTAGTCTAATACGAGAGGATATAGATTGATACAGTGATTGTAATGCAAAAACATATTGCCATTTATACCAAAATCACCTAACTTTTTCCAAAGAATAGTTCTATCAATAAAATCTTAGGCCTTCCTATAATCAATAAATGCACAGAAAGTTGACTGTTTAGCCTTTTTCCTTGTATCAGTGCTATTGGCTAGCGACGATACATATCAATTGTACTTCTAAATTTTTCTCAAACCATTTTGTTTATCAGATAAAATATCGTTACTCTCTATTTATTTAGACAAACGATGGTTTAAAATTGAACAATAAATCTTATACATATTATATGATAACGAGAAACCTCTGTATGACATTGGATCCCTTGTAATGGACTTAAGAATAGGACTTATAATAACTTTACCCCACTCTGACGGACTTATTCCTTAAACAAAATATACAGCAAACAATACATGCAAAAAAGACACAGAACTATCATTTTTTGAAATCTCCATTGGAATGTTATCAAAGTCCCAAGCTTTATTTTTTTTTCATTAGTAATAGCATTACGCACTTCAAAAATGAATATTTCTTCATTAAGAACAGCACAAGTGTTATTTGTGGCGATATTGCTCTCATTATCATTCACATTATTTAACCGTCTTGAACAATATCAGTATCTACTGGTCTGGTAATTTAAAAAAAACTTACTAAAACCCATTTTCCATTTGTTCAACACAGTATTAACATCATTTGAAATACCCTTCTCTGTAGCTACTTCCATAGGAATAGCTTTTTTCTTGGACTGAGAAACGCCTATCCTGCCTAGTGACTTCCAAAATTCTTCCTGATTACTATCACAATCAGCCTGTAGTTCTTTTTGGAGAATTAACCAGTAAAAACGCTTACTACGCTGTACTTCCTTATCAAAAAGCTTTCTGGAAGCAATGAAATGTGTTGCTTCTCAGACAATGTTCTCTGCTTCACAGTACTCCAGCTAGGCTTACCCACTCTCCTCTTTTTATGAGTTTCCACTGTTCAAATGTAGTTGATAAATCGGGACACAATTAGTTTAAGGACATATGAAGTAAAGCTTTCTTGTATTGAACCGTAGGTGGCAAGAACATGATTTCATATGATAACGGAGAAAAACATAACTTATAAAATAATGCCGTGACCAGAATTCGGATCATCTAAAATTGAGCGTGTGTGTGTGTGTGTGTGTGTGTGTGTGTGCGTGTGTGTGTGTGTGTGCGTGAGTGGGGTGTTGGGGGTGAGGTGGAGGAAGGGGAGGTTAGCGCCTTTTAAAAAAATATTCAGTCAATGACATATAAACGTTTTTTTTGTTGTTGTATTTTGTTGGGTCAAACGTCACACCGACACCACTATAGGTCTTATGGCGACTTTATATAAACGATGTTGTCTATTTTTATCGGCTGTCTTGGCCACAAAGATATCATAATAGTATTCCGAGCAAAGTGAAAAAATAAGTACAAATGTAGGAAAAAACGACTCTTATGCACGGGTCTCTCTAAGAAAAAAACGAGTTTCATTCCCGTCTGTGAGTTTTGGTGAACTATACAGGAATAGTCCAGGCTATCATGGATGTATGTTTGAAGCGGTCAATTTTTCCCATAACTTATAGACTTAATTATATTTAGAACCGAACCTTCACTTTTTGGTTTACAAGTCTTAAAATACCTGATTTTTTAGGATGTTGTTTATCAACTTCGTATCCAAATTCTTTATGTATATATAATGTAATTTTGGTGTTCAAAACATTTTTATTTGGACACTATACTTTCCTCTTCGATTGTGTTGGACGGTACAGGTGGCTGACTCCGTGATAGCCATTTCATAAATCCCATCGTAAATTATTCTTGTCTGCTTAAGTACTATATTTCAGTGACACTTTTTGATACATACAGTTTATGAGTAAGAAAAATAGGAATTTTGATAAAATAGCTTCTAAACAAATGACAGCAAATTAACCAACCGGCAGCATTTACTCGCATATCACTAAAATAATGCCGTGCCTCTCTGGTCTATCGTCAAAAGTTCTTGAATTGTCTGTAATAATAGAAGAGTTATTTTTAAATGATCTTGATAGGGTTTTACACGTGACCAGATTAAAATGATTTTTTCATTCAAAACTCAACGTCATATTCGTTGCTCCGATGTAAATATCGACTTACACGTAAAAATTACCTCCTCAAATTGTAAACCACATGAAAGAACTTTTTTATATGAATATATGATGAGTAATAAGCAACTCGTTGCTTGTTGACTTAATTGAACGATTTACGGACGTTAAATCCCGGTTCGTAACAAATTAACATTAACAGACGTGTTGGAAGGTCTGAAGACAAATACAGTTACAGAAATATCAAAAACATAAAACATGCATTAAACCGATTATATAGCGAATTCTGTATAAGGCAAAGTGACATGGGAGTATAACTTTTTTCTGAGTGTATTAATATATTCAAAACGGTTCTATTCAGTACAGAACAGAACGGAACAAACATCATGTGTATAAAATATTGAACCAAATACGACATACGTCACTACCTCTTCAATTATTCACTCTAACACCCACGCACGCATGTATCCAGGAAACGGAAATAAACAGTCGAGTTTAGAATTTGTAACGATATAGCCGTTGCTCCCGCCTTTTCACCTCCGGGCACTATTTCTGGCACGGACGGGCACGCGCCTGTGTAGAATAACCGGCTTCCGTAAGCCAGCTGGGTGTATAATCGCAGTCTTATTTTCCGTTCAAAAACGAAAACAAAATATATACATTAACAAGGAAATTTGTACGGTGCCCCTAAAGTGACATGTTACACACTTTTTTTCCAATTAGGTAATGTGAGACTTTTTTTATTTCGTTTAAACGAAATGATTTCGTTTAAACGAAATGATTTCGTTTAAACGAAATAACTTATTTCGTTTAAACGAAATCATTTCGTTTAAACGAAATAACTTATTTCGTTTAAACGAAATCATTTCGTTTAAACGAAATCATTTCGTTTAAACGAAATAACTTATTTCGTTTAAACGAAATCATTTCGTTTAAACGAAATAATCATTTCGTTTAAACGAAATAACTTATTTCGTTTAAACGAAATCATTTCGTTTAAACGAAATAGTTATTTCGTTTAAACGAAATCATTTCGTTTAAACGAAATCATTTCGTTTAAACGAAATAAGTTATTTCGTTTAAACGAAATAGTTTATTTCGTTTAAACGAAATGATTATTTCGTTTAAACGAAATGATTTCGTTTAAACGAAATAAGTTATTTCGTTTAAACGAAATGATTTCGTTTAAACGAAATGATTTCGTTTAAACGAAATAACTATTTCGTTTAAACGAAATGATTTCGTTTAAACGAAATAACTTATTTCGTTTAAACGAAATGATTTCGTTTAAACGAAATGATTTCGTTTAAACGAAATAAAAAAAAGTCTCACATTACCTAATTGGAAAAAATGTGTGTAACATGTCACTTTAGGGGCACCGTAAATTTGACAGTATATCAAACTCGTCGACATAACTATAACCGAAATAATTTAAACAGCTAAATTGAGATTCCGAGTTCCTATTTAACATTCAAGGATTAACTCAAGTATAGGTTTTTCTGTAAAATCAAAAGGGAAAATTTAGGTACATATGTATTGAAAAAAAATGCAGTTTGTCGCAGTAAAAAATCAAGAACGGGCTAATTTTACAAGACTTTTGTAAACTTATTACACCCAGTTTCGAGATAAAAGTACTCAAGGAAGACATAGATATTACTTAAGTGAAATGCACTTTACGTGTGGAGAAAATATCGTAAAAGTCCTACTTAAAATAGGCATTTCGCAAAAAATGTATTTATCAAGGTGTGTTTCTTCACATATTAAACGGAAAGATATGATTGACAGCTTACATTTTTCTGTAAATTATAGGTGACGCTAATCTCCATCTGGAACCCTAACCTGAACTTTACGGTGCGGTACGTTATCAAACTGAGAAACTCAAAAGTTCTTACAAACGACCAGAGCCACTGACCTTCCGTAAGCCAGCTTGATGGCTTCCTCACATGAAAAATCCAACGCCCCGAGAGAGGCTTGAACCCACATCAGTGAGGGGCAAGTGATTTGAAGTCAGCGACCTTAACCACCTGTACATTTTGTTGTCGTTTAGCTAAAACTCTTGCTGCTAGCTTATTGTCTATATTTAGCAAAGAAATAGGTTTCCAGTTTTCAATAATTTTCAGGGTTGCATTTTCTATAAATTAAAGAGAAAACACTTTGCTTTTGAGTTGTTGACATTTCACCTCTTGTTTAGCCCACATTTAAACAGTACTACCAGGTTTCTAATATTCAATTGTTCGTAGAACTCAACTGTCGACAAGCCATCCAAGCCAGGGCTTTTATTCCGTTCCATGTCATAAATAGCGTGAAAACATTCTTCATACGAAAACACATCTTCACACTTTATTGAAAGTTCACTTATTAATTTATTTTCAAGCTCGGTTGAATTAAGTTAAGCCATTTTTTACAACAAGTTTGTTGTTTATTAAAGTGTCACATGGATTTGTTTGGGTTTTTTTTTGGTTTAACGCCGTTTTTCAACAGTATTTCAGTTATGTTAGGGCGGGCAGTTAACCTAACAACTGTTCCTGGATTCTGTACCAGTACAAACCTGTTCTCCGCAAGTAACTGCCAACTTCCCCACATGAATCAGAGGTGGAGGACGAATGATTTCCGACACAATGTCTTTTATTAAATCGTCACGGAGAACATACGCTTCGCCCAGGGCTCGAACTCACGACCCCCAAGATCAGTAGATCTGCGCTCTCCCTAATGATCTAAGCGGGCGGACGTGCAAACAGTATATACATATTTCAGCACATGTAGTTAAAACTAAAATAAACCACATCATTTGTTATAAACCCAGCCAAATATGGCTTATGAGACATTGGTACAGATTTATACTGCCATGAGTCTATATTTGAAAGTTGAGATCACATTATTTGTAATATAAAACTATTGTTCTTATAAGTATTCTTTACAATATAAGATCACCTATTTGTAATGTACAATATTTGTTCTTCTAATTATTCTTTACGGTATAAAGTCACATATTTGTGATGTGTAGTAATTGTTCTTCTAAACAGTCTTTATGATATGAATTGTGGAAAAATAGGTACAAAATTTTTACAGGACGTATCCAAATAAAACTGCCCCAAACTCTGACAGTCCACATAATCTTAAAACATCAAGTGTGTAACGTATTGTATTAATATTTGCTTATAGATTATTCTATTCTTATGGATGTCTTTATTGTACTTCGACATATAAGATGCTTCTTAACTGCATTATAAAATAAAATGACTAAAGTCTTGTCAGTCAAGTGTACAAACCGGGGTGTTACCCCGTCACAGTAATACTAATGATAATGCTTGTTGCACACTATGTTGCAATTACTTTGTTTGTTTGTTTTGGGTTTAACGCCGTTTTTCAACAGTATTTCAGTCATGTAACGGCGGGCAGTTAACCTAACCGTGTTCCTGGATTCTGTACCAGTACAAACCTGTTCTCCGCAAGTAACTGCCAACTTCCCCACATGAATTATCAGAGGTGGAGGACTAATGATTTCAGACACAATGTCGTTTATCAAATAGTCACGGAGAACATACGCCCCGCCCGAGGATCGATCTCGCGACCCCGCGGTCCGTAGACCAACGCTCTTACCTACTGAGCTAAGCGGGTGGGAGCATGTTGCAATAACATCTAACCGGAAACTATTATAATAAAGCTTTCTAATTGCTAAAATTTCTAATTGAGACAGTAACAACACAGTGTATTTACATTCTGTAATTGTAAAAACAAGTTCTAAAATTGATAAAAAGAAAAATCTTGACTAATAGATCATATCACATTAAAATGATAAAGACTAGAATATTGTTGCGTAAGATGTTGAATGATAAATCAATCGTATTTAAGTATTTAACTATAACGTATGTTTTCTTCTTTTCAACATCAAGTTGAGACAGTTTGCAACCGAGACTTGTAAACAGTTTGTATTCATTAAAAATTCTAGTGTTGTTTTTTTTTGACAGAGGTTAAAATGTAAAATTGTGGGTCTATCCCATATACTTTTTCAAACAATTTATGCCTAAGATCACTATAAAGATAACAATCTATAAGAAAATGGGTCTCATCAGTCACAGTTTATACAAAGGCGTTCATTGACAGAGATTTTTGGTTTGGCGTATAGTCCAGTTTCTATTGCAAGAGGCAGGTTACAGGCTCTGAATTTAGAAAGAATACGGCGTTGTTCCCGTGACATAGTTAACAATATACTAGTGTGTGGCTCAGCTTTAAATACTCTTTTGTATGTTCTATATGTTCTTAATTTGTTGCCATTACTTGTATTTCTGCCAACAGTATGTAAACTATTGTTCCAATTAACAATATCACTATTATATCAAGTAACTTCTGTTTCGCAATTCTAATACATGTTGCTTTGCATACTCATTTTCTTCTATCAAGACTATATCATCAGCGTAAAGCAGGAGTGATACCATGAGGTATTTAAAAAGAATACCACAATTCAGCTGCTGAATTTCTTCAGCTAAATCATTAATGTAAATTGCGAATAATGTTGGAGATAGAACACATCCCTGCTTAACTCCAATATTAACATCGAACCAGACTGTCATTTCATCATTCAATTTTACGATGTATACCAATTTTCCTTAAAGCCCCAACTTTTACTACCCTGGCAGTAAGTTTTGTAGGAGGAGCCTATCAAATAACAACGCTACTCTAGGCTGTCTGTTAGCTAAAAATAGCTCACTTTAAATGATTCACAGGCAAATGTAAACAATGGTCAGTTGAAGAAGAAATTTGAACTAGTTTGCATGTTTTGATGGTTAAAAACTATTATTATCCATATTGTGCATCCATATCAGTATCAATCCTATGAAAAATTGAGTCAAGACTAGCATTCCTGATTTTTAATCTTGTTTATGTAAACTTAACAATGAAACTCAAAATCAAACATTCATTTAACTAAAATTCTGTCATTGCTGGCTGGCCCATTAATTGAGATAACCTAGCAATAAATGTAGAAATAATAAACTTTAATTCTGGGATGCAGAACAATACACACAAATTAGCAAGTGCTGCTGTGATAAGGACTAATAAAAATGATAAGCTATTTGAAATTATATTTATCACTGTATGTCTGTAATTAGTAGTTCCCTATTTCTTTAAAACATTTTTATGATATGACATATAAAAATATAACTGTAGAAATGACTATGATATTCTATTTGGTTTTTAAAAATTCAAAATTACTTTCTGAAGATGTTTTGCAATGCACTCTAGCTAGGTGTTAATTCCATTGATATGAAGCCTTCTGACGATCAGGTTTGTTGATAAAATTAACCACGTGGGAATTGTTTACATTCTCTGTTCCTCTAGGGTTCATGACCTCATTAGCTCCTCCCGGCAAATTCAAATTTTTGGCAGTTAGGTTTAAATAATTTTTTGAAACTATACTTCAACATTTTTTGTTTTAAAAAATAAAAACACCAATTGATAAAGAATATTTCAATGTGTATTTATGCAATTTTTCATAACTTTTTATTCAGTGGTTTATTTAAAATTTTGAAAAAGGGCTCTCTGATGTGAAACATGCATAATTTATATAAAAACCTGCCCCGGCACCATCTTGTGGCTTTTATATGGCAGTTGGGGGTTTAATTTAATCCATAGACACTCTATTGACAGTATCAAATGCTTTACGTGTGTCAACAAAGCATGTAAAAGTATCTTTCTATCATGTTTACCGTTATTTACAGCGTATATAGAGAATAAACATGATCTAAGCAACTTCTATTAACCTATCGTCCAAATCTATAGGAAGGAGTTGCATGTCGGTAGAATATATTTTCTTGTGAAGAATAAGACTCATTGCAGTTAACCAAAATAGTCAAGTGTCTGGTAGTAGGGAAACACAAAACCATAGAAAAGCCAATATAAAAGAAAAAAACAAATACAAATATATTACAAATGCTTATACTTTTAATATTTGAAAAAACAATCACCAGTTAAATCATGGTAGACAACATAAACTTAGTAATACATATACAGCATAAAGATTTATCATTTGCTCTAATTATGTCGATTTATAATGATACCCTTTATACCAACACTGCTATCAAAGACATAATTCAAAGCCTTCAACTCTGACCGTATACGCTAGTGTGTTCCAACCATGTAGACTAGATAGTGTGGATGATTTAGCTAAATGATTACATGCCACCATCACCACTTTACTTCCAAGACGGTCTGTCTTAACTATGTGGTACTATGCCATTTTTAATACTGCAAACTTTCAAACTTTTTGAATTACATCAAACTGATTTTGTTTAAATTTTCTCTCGCATTTGGTAAGCATTTTAAAACATTAAAACACATGGATTATACAATCCTAGCCAAAACAATAAAAAGGCAACAAAAAAAATAACAACAATTAAAAGACAGATAAACATATCATATTTCACTGCAAAGAAAAGTTATTTACTTTCTTATTCTTAATGGCAAATCAAATACAGACAGGAATAATTTTGTCTCATAGCAGGTTGCCAGAGATTTTGTAATTTATCACACCTTAGTGATAGCCAGGTGATATCATTTAAGAAATACACTTTTCTTATCTATAAGAATTCACAAACATAAACAGATAACTAAGAAAGGCAAAAATGTAAAATAAAGCAATAAAACTATGTATGTTTTCCAACGTACACACTTAAATGTTATCTTTTGTTATCAATGAAAAAATAAAACTCTTTTAACATTTTACATGAAATATAAATATACCGACACATGAAACAAAACTAAGAGCACTTTCTCACATTAAAGGTTGAGAACACCGAAACAAATATAATCCAGCAATATACTATACTATATACTTTACAAGTGGAAAAAATAAAGCATTGAACAAAACATTTATAAAACCTAATACATGTATCCAAAACAATCGGCGATAACAATTGAAACAAATGACTTGTAACAAGTTTAAAATGACAGCAAGAAACTTCTGTAAAGAATAGATTCAATCATAATATACGTCTAGCATGCCTTTCATAACTTAAATAACTGGTTCAGTATACACATGGTTTGTCACATGCAGATCAACATAATAATACAAAAATACTGCTTTGAATTTCTTATCACATCACTGGAAACTGTAAAAATATCCCATATCCTCATATCACAGACTATGATCATAAACGTTATGTTTTACAATCACAATGTCTACATTTGGTCCAATATTTGTACTTTGTCTTATACCGACGTGATCAGAATCGACGATAGTTTCCCGTCAGTTTCTCTTTCAACATTCCATAGGTACTAACCCATGCATGGACACTATGTTTGTATAATATGTCCTTCGGGAAGTCTGTCAACACAGCCATATCTAGTGGTGGGTTGTCAAAATTGTCTACATACCCATACAGCCATTCACCAAGTCTACAAAAAGTAAGCATATATTTTATTAAAGTTCCAGCGTCCAAACTATGAAATTATATAAATAGATCAAGTACAAGATGCAAGATATCAACACTGTATAACACATGCCCTCTGAAACTGTTTCATAAACTAATATTGTTAAATCCAAAAAGATGCATAAGTAATCCGACATGAAAATCCCGAAAATATGAGCATGTCCACGTCATGTTAATGATGTACTTCAACTTTCATTTGAACTGGATGGAAACTGTTATGGGATTGAGTACAAAATGTACAAATGTAGCTGAAACGTTGTAAGGTTAAAAAGGGGCATTACTCAAGAAATAAAAATTCGGACATGTAAGCCTCGACAACACATGCATGTCTACTTTATGCTGATGAGGTATATTAAGTTTCATATTAATTGGAGAGTATTTGACAGAGAAACTGAGTACAATGTGACGGGCTGACTCTGAAAGATTGCAATGGAAGATGGAACCTGAGCGAACCTGAGCGAAACCGGCCAAAACCTTAATCTGACTAAATTTCAAAACTATTCTCTTTATCAAACACTGAATTCAATTGATCTCAACAACGTAAGTTCGTACTTGTTATTGGTTGTATCAGTATAGTCGTCATCCTCCGGATTCTGTCTAACAGCCACAACTAACAGGATATATTCGTGAAGAACTTCTACCAACTGGCTGAGTTTGTCGATTGACAATTTCTTCATGTAGCCCCTATACAAGGTTAGTAACTCATCTGGCAATTCTTCATGAAACTCCCGCAAAAGGCTCTCGAACGTTGACTGAAATAAAAAACACTTCAAAAGTTACATGCTGCTAAAGAAATAAATTAATATATATGGACACAACAATGAAGGTTGTTCTCTTGCTCTGGATTGTCCATATTTAAATTATATGGACTTTCTTTTGTTTTGTTTGTTTTGGGTTTAACGCCGTTTTTCAACAGTATTTCAGTCATGTAACGGCGGGCAGTTAACCTAACCAGTGGTCCTGGATTCTGTACCAGTACAAACCTGTTCTCCGCAAGTAACTGCCAACTTCCCCACATGAATCAGAGGTGGATGACTAATGATTTCAGACACAATGTCGTTTATCAAATAGTCACGGAGAACATACGCCCCGCCCGAGGATCGAACTCACGACCCTGCGATCCGTAGACCAACGCTCTACCTACTGAGCTAAGCGGGCGGGCTATGGACTTTCTTAAATTTGAATTAAAGGCAATTAAAGCCATTACTGAGGGTAATAAATACCCTACCATTTTGATACAAGTAAAGTAATAAGCTATGATCATGGCCTTTCACATCTAAGTGTGACCTTAACCTTGGACCTAGTGACCAGATTTGTGCACTCTGCACGTCGTCTTGATGAGGTCAACAATTAAAGGAACTCTTTGATCCATCTAATCCATAACAGGATATTACGTAAATTGCCGCTATATAAATGTGCAAGATCAGAAATATAAACTATACATCATTTTAAATGTCTCCCAGGGTGACAGTATGGTCCTTCGGAATTTTTCAAAAAGCTTTAATAATGTAAACTTGTATGGCCTTTTCTCAATGTCAAAAATGGGCAAAATCACAATTTCGAAAAAGAAAATTTGAAACTGTACAATAATTTACATGGACATGTTGCTGTTATGCTAACTATTATATCCTGAAATTTTTATAACAATCAATCCACAAGTCGAAACTGAATTCAAATAAATTGGGTGTTACAAATGTCTAACTTTTACGACGGTAAATACCCCCATTAAAATTAATAAGGTAGGCCTAACAGAAGTTTTATGAAAATCTTTTGTGTAAGATATAGAACGCATACGAAATAAAGCTATTTTGCTTTTGACCTCCAAGTGTGACTTTGAATTTAAACCTAGTGACAAAGATCGTGCATAATTCTTGTCATATTATGATGATGCACATGTGTAAATGTTTGACCTTTTACACAAAGTGTGACTTAAAAACGTTTTTGCCTTAGTGACCTTGTCCCATATTCATCATCGTTCAAAGTCTAAAACTTCGCCTTAAGTTACAGTTTTTCACTTTGCCATAACTAATGTTCTAGCATATTCATAAAGAGGACTTTTTCCGAGATGATTATATGCATATTCACGCAAAGTTCCATTACAATATGCGCACGTTCAGCAAAGGCAGAGCAAAAAGAAAACTTAGCATGTTCAAGTCCAGGTTTAAAGTTCAGATTTCAAATGTTGGTGAATAGGTCATTGGTCACGCGATTTGCATATCGTCTAAATGAGTTTAAGACGTGATGGATGCTAGCTTTATCAAAATCTTTCTAGGGTTTAGCAGAAATGGAGCGGACACGAAGTTAAGCTGTTCAATCTTTGACCTCCGAGAATGTTCTCGACACTGGAAGTAGTGACCTACATCATACCTGATTTCTGACGTATTATCAAGGTTAACATCTATGAGTAGCTATTTAAAAAATCAACGAGATCGTTTTGAAGATAGGACTCCAGTAAGAAATTACAGACAGACTGAAATGACGAACATACATGGCTCCAATAAAGCCCCATTTTACTTTGTATCTGGGGTACAATAGCATCAACAAAAAGCATCCATTATCAGTCTTTTCTACTGTAGTCTTAATTGTACATCTTAGTATCCTAAGTGCCCCATGTGGTTCTGGGACGATCTATGTATGAAAAGAATTGGAACCACTGCCTTACCCTTGCATGATCGTAAGAGGCGACTAATAGGGTCTTAACACTTGGTTTTGCTGTAACTCTGTGATTCCAGCAGGTATGCAAATTTTGATTCCATACCTTATGTTTTTATTTCGATGTAAATGAGATGTGAAACCAAAATTTGTAGTCCTGTTTGGCGCCATATAAACTATACTGTGTTGGTGCGCCGTAAATTCCAAGTAAATACATAAATAGTATCCTAAGTGTGGTAACTTTGTGTGTTATAAGTGTAGGCGGGAATTCTTACAAAACATTACTTTTGTGATTAACAAACATACCTCTGTATGCTGATTGTGGTCCATCATCTTTTTGGATTTCTGTAACGATAACAGTAACCATAGCGACTGTGCATGTCTGAACTCACACGACTGCTGGGCCTGCACGAAATACATGCATATTACAATTAATCCAGTGCTTTTGAGAAAACAAGGCAAAACTTCGTACCATTTTCTCTACCATTTCTGTAATGTACATGTAGTTCTATCCCTCTAGTTTAATAAATTCAACCTCTACATGCAATTCATTACGAACAATATTTGATTTTTTAGCGATCTCAAGGTTGCGAATCACTAGAAGATAAAATGGTAATTTTGAGGGATGGGCAAAAGTTCACCTTTTGACTATGTATTGTAGTTTCCATTTGAAGTGTTTTCTGCATGAACTCGTGCAACGTTTTGTCTGGTTGTCCTCCTGTAGACTTGAGGAAACTGATAGTGATATCCAGATTGTCTAGTGAAGTACAAAGGTCAGGAAGGGATCTGATATCACTGCAAATCTGGGTCTTTACTGCAGCACTTAAAGTTTCCTGCAATAATGCAAACAAAAATAAAGTGCATAAAATTAACATGTCCATTTTTATTGCCAAACTAGTGTTTCTTTCTTCCTTTACAAGTTGTCTGTCCAAAAGGTGATCACTTCCTTACAATGAATAAAGGTAGGGGATAGATGTCTTTTCATATATTGAGGTCTGCTTGCAACTTTTCATGGATATTTCATCTCCTATGGGTATATTGCACATAGTCTGGGGATAAGGGAAGTAGCGGTGTAGTGACCTTAATGTCACAAAGGCTTTTAGAGTTTTAATAATTCTTCGATCTGGATTATTGCATTCTCTACCAATTATAAAGGATAAATATATAAAGGGTTATACCTGTGGTATTTTGTCAGCTAGTTTCCTGAAAACTTCCGCATTCGTAAATTCTGTTCGGTATACCATTTGATCAATCTGAAATATCATGACAGTAATACTAAGTATTTGATACATTTTCCCTCTTTGGCACGTCATCGCTGCTTAAATTTTTGGATTTCAGATATCTTAGAACTCTTTCTTATTGCCTGCAAGCACATCAAGGTACTGCATTTTTCAAAACTATGTTAAATGCTTAATTTTATATTTCTTAACCTAAATATTGAAATAAGTCCAGTAGGTTAACAATAAAATTAGAAATGTAGAATCAATATTAGCGACAAAGCATTTAGTCTTAAATTAAGGTAGACATTGTAAGACCATGTCATTTTATTTATACGTAAAGCAATATACAAATGTATAATGCAACTGAAACAGCATTCATCATATAAATGTCTCTACAACGTGAGTGAGACAACAAAAAATGTTACTACAAGAACCACATGTCTTTATGTTACAGTATTTTTTACCATTAACACTCTGCCAACATCGATCCTGGATTTTGAGAACAAGAATCTATCCATCAATTGTCTTTCTAAGGCAGCAAAATCATACTCTATCTTTGTCCCTTTACCCATTTCGAACGAATATTGGCAATTAGCTAGGACTAATGGAAGAATATCGTGCTGAGGGTCGTAGCTGATAAGGTGAGCCGAAGTCACTTCCTTGGGACTTACGCTTGAAATACTCCCAGATTTTCTGCACGAATAACACATTTGTTTTCAAAGACTTCACAAGAAAATAAAATAATTACACAGGAAAGTTTTGGTATATCAAAACCTATTCAACGTATTTAAAGCGAGGGAAGAGAAAAGTTGTTCTACTGTTTATTCTTTCTGTTAGAACTTCTTGGTTCATTCAAGGCAAAGAAAGACAAAATCGGACAAAAACTGAAGAAAATATTAGATTTAAAGGGCAAAAATTTTGTTTCCATGACAAAGTAATGCAAGACTGCGGATATATATATATATATATGATGGTATTTATAAATAATAAACTTATGAGGAGTCATTCATTTCCCTTTAATTTGTAACAATTACACAGATAACGACATTTTAATCAAGAGGATTATATCAGATTTGTATCCATTTTAATCCGAATCAGAGAAGTCAGCAAGCGTCTTCGTAAGCTTTGCAGTAAAAGATTGGTAATCGTTGATCAAGCGGTTCATGAGAATGCACTAGCTTTTTTCTTCTGTTATACCTTATGTGTCTACCGCAGTACACAAAACCATGCTAATATTCTTAAGATAGATATATAAAGTTTCATTTTTTGATGTGTTGGGCAAACAAAACAACTTAATGTGTCTGCCTGTGCAAGGATGCTACAACAGAGGTTTGCAAACATCCTTGTCAATCATACATAGAGTTTCGATTAATGTCGGCGTCAACAAGAATGATGCGGGCAAAGATTCTCGAAGAAAGACAATGAAGTCACCTTAACTAATAGCTCATTCTATGGCTATTAGCGAAAGTAGAAACGTTGAACTTAAAAATATACAGCTTATACAGTGCACAATAACTGAACAAGAAAATTTCACCTATGTGCTTCTTTCAAGTATTTGTCCAAGAAATCATTTTGTTTTCTCATCAGAAAGTCTAATAAAGCGTAAGAACAGAGCCCTGCTTCTTTTGTTGTTGGTAGCAGTATAGATATTGGTGTCTTATCTGTGATACTTTTGTTACAGTACTCCTTTGAGACTATCATACCACCTAGTTCTGTTGGACACACTGAAACCAGAAAATACTAATTAAACATTTAATTGCCAACAGGAATTTTCAACTGCCATGACTCACATTGCAATACTGTTACTTCTCGATTTAGAGAACCGTTTTTCTATAAATATGCATAATTATATTTAGTTATCTACAATACATTCAATCTATTGTGATGGTTAAAGAATGCCGATGCGTAGTTACCAAACATTCTTTACATTAATGTCACTGAAAAGAGAAAATTTTGTTCAAAATGTATGTAACATTACCGAAAAAAGAAAGAAGTCTAACATAAAAAGCCACATTCAAATCTTGTATACGCTTATAATACAAGTATGATCAACACTGTAAACATAAATTTGTTTAAAAAATGCACTTACAGTACAGAGTCAATGATTCTCTGACCAACTCCCAGGCATCTGCAAAATCTTGTAGCAACTGCATCGTTTCCCCTCCAGCTATCTCTTCTGTATCAGACAAAATGACATATCATTAGCATTTTTAACTCTCTCTCTCTATATTTTACCGGCTCCGAAACAATACCAAGATTTAAAAACATATTTAAAGATAAAATAGTTCTTAAACATGGAAAGCATGACGAAACATACCTCTTTTCAGATGCGCAATTAAGATTTGTGAAGCCTCCGCTTTGTCTAATTTTCTTTGATATTTTTGGAACAAGGCTCGATGAAGGCGTAGAATACTTGGAATGTATCGAAGTGCTCTTAAATGGTGATCCTATAAATGAAATGTATACTTATAAAAACATAAAAAACATCATTAATTAGAAATAATACATATTCTGTGCAAATTATTGTAAGATTTTTAGTAGTAAGCTCATAACAGAAGATTTAACATTTTATATGAAAAAGTATGTTACTTAACAGTTTGTTCACAATTTTACCTCTTTCAGGAATAATTGCAACACTTTGTGTTGCTTTTGTGATATTTTGGCTTCAGCCTCTTGCTGGAGATGTTGTAGAGATATAGGCGTTCTGTACCGCCATACTCTGGGAATTTCCTCTAAAGCAGCTGGATTCTCTCTCTCTACATTAGTGTCTGTCTCGTACAACAAGCAAAGCAGAGGATCTGCACCTATAACAGGCAAAAGCATTTTAATGAAGTATATAAAAACAAAATTAGTAAGATAGGTTCTCAGTATTAAGAGATTTCTACTGTCTAGCAAAACTGCCGAACTGTCACAATATATGTCCGCCGATAGAGCAACAAAGATAAACTCGCATGTTATCAAACGGATATGCCCATAAACATTCTGGGTACATTAGGAGAACTTTGGACAAGAATCGCGTAAGTAATTGAAAGGACACTGCCTATTTTCACAATTTTAAGTAATTCAAGGGCAATAACTCACGCGTGACTTGGAAAGGAACTGGTCACAGAAAGATGAACACCTATACAACGTTTTGTGAACACAGCTAAAGAGCGGACACTTCAATTTTCACAATAGTTAGTAATTCAAGGGCCATAACTGCAGAGCCACTGATTTGATGATTACTGAACTTGGCTGATATATTATGCCCATACTTCTGTGACACTGCATATGAACTGCTCAAGTTAGACAGTTGACATAATTTTGCAATTTTGAGTAAATGAAGGGCGGTATCTCCGGAAAGACTTGATAGATCTAGCTTATTTCCGAATTGGCCAACATAATATGCCAATAAACGAAGTGACCAAGTTTGGTGAACACTGGATAATACTGCTCAAGTTAAGACAGCGGCAAACTTAACACACGCTGCCTGCCAGCCAATAATACACCCTGTTTCAGTGGCGTATGAAACCTTTATTTCTAACATGTACATATTCAACGGTCTGATAATTCTGACTGCAAATATTTATTTATTTATTTTGTTGGGTTTAACGTCGCACCGACACAATTATAGGTCATATAGCGACTTTCCAGCTTTGATGGTGGAGGAAGACCTCAGGTGCCCCTCCGTGCATTATTTCATCATGAGCAGGCACCTGGGTAGAACCACCGATCTTCTGTAAGCTGGCTGGATGGCTTCCTCACATGAAGAATTCAAAACCCCGAGTGAAGCTCGAACCAATTCGATGAGGGGCAAGTCATTTGAAGTCAGCTGCCTCAACCACTCAGCCACGGAGGTCCCTCTGACTGCAAATGTCTTGTCAAACACGGTAATGTTAAGCTGTACTCCTAAACTTTAAAGCAAGGAAACTTTTTCGCTTATCCCAGTACCAGTCTACTTGATTACTATACAGCAATTATTCAATTCTCATTTCATTATCACACAAATCCATGTGCTTAGCTCAAGAGTGAACACAGACTATTCTGGAGCCATGACTCCAATCCCCTGACAAGGAATACCGGTATGTTCTCTGTGACGATCTGATGTAAGATATGATACTATGTCTATAATCTTTCGTCTTCAACCTCTGATTTATGGGGAATTATTGCAATCACTAACAGAAGAGGTAAGTACTGGTAAAAAATCATATAACACTGGCTAGGTTACCTGCCCGCCCTCTCATAACTGAAATACTGAAAAACAGTACAAAAGCCCAGACAAACAAACAAACTTTATAACAACTGTTAATATTTACATACCAAGTCTCTGATCTTGTACAAGTAGCTGATTGCTCGTTTTCAGGACATTGTCAATATTCTGGAATAAAAATTGATATTATTAACAACATATACAGCTATGTTAATTTCTTTATATACCCTTCTAATAACTCGAAATAAATTACACAGCCCAGCTATTACTTAACACAGAAAAATAGTTATAGTTAAAAATTGTTAATTTTTACCAAAATATTACAATATGTTAAATATCAAATGAGAATTGTAGATTTAGCAATCCGCCTACGTTCGTCACTTTATTTAAAATTGTAGTGTTTTATACGTTAGAAACAGCGTGGATTGATATATATTGATTCAGTTTTTTCAGTATTACTTCTAGGACACAGTTCCACATACTGTGACATCCTTAACATTCAACTGATCAGAAACGGTATTCCAGCTACTGGCTTTTTTACGAAATTTGAAATAATGGCCCTGCCTCTGAAAGACTGTAGACGGTTTCTTTGTGTCACTGAATTGATTTATTTCAATATACGTGTCATATTACCGTTTGTCTGTGAACCTGTATTAGACGACCATAACCAATTTAAACAACTAAAAAATCCTTTTACAGTACTAAATACCACATTCTGGTACAAAATTCGTGAGGTACACGGGTTTGAAATGAATGATGACCATTTGTAAATAAAACATAGAGTCGAAAACCGTTGATGATTCAATCTTCTAGACAATAAGAGCACAAAGTTGAATATTCGTTTTATCTGAGGTCATCAAAAGCAACATTTTGACCGGTCTCAATGTTATATCAACATTAAAATGTACATATTGTATTACACTGTTTAAAAGAGTTAAGAAATAGTTTGTATTGTACCACTTTTGTAGAATTATTTCATTTTATAAATTTAGTTTTATCACTCGATGTTATCGCTCTTAGAAACTGGTCGTGGGGTGCAAGTTATTTCGAAATATTACAGGGGTATATTAATAAGCTAAGGCAGCTGTATGCATTATGCAAAGACAACTATATCAACACGGACTAACATTTACTTGTTATACAAACAAATTAAACTGCTTCTTGAAGTATGATACTGCATCTAAGTAAAAACAATGTAGTATCACTGAACTCAGCTGCATGAAATTAATATGTTGACATTTACGTATTCAAACAGTTAAGCTGATATATATATGTGAAATATTACTAAATACAGTGCTTGCTCCTTCAGTCAAATCATACAAGATTACACTATGTTGCCAATCAAGACACGTTGTTACTATATATAATAATCAGTTACAAGCAGCGTACTCTCCTGTTTAATCAGATACTTTGAACATCTATAAGTATTTGGGTGTTTGCACATCGTTTATATATTTGAAATAGGACAGGAGTTGCATGTAATATCTACTTTAATATTTTTTCAACGGAGTTTCTGATTAATGACAATGACTAAATAGATATTATTGAAAGTAAGCATTATCAGTAACTGCAAAATGTTTACTCCACCTTCAATGACGCCTGCAGAAACTTGGCAGAAAATTCAACTTCCCACTGATTTCTTCCTCTTTTTGATGACAGTTGGCTTACTTCACCACCTGCATGGTCGCCTGTAAGAAGTTAAAGGTAATACTGTAAAAATAATGTTTTGTTGTGTTGTACATAGTGTTTCGAATGTATTACGAAAATACGGCATTAGACAGAAACTTGTTCAGAGTCACAGGTGAAGGGCAAATTTCACCTCCAATTGTCCTTCCTAAAGAATATATATTGTCTCACAACATAGTCAACTCCGCAGGAATGTTGCATCGTGTAAAACAAGAGCTGCGAGGACAGCAACGCTTGACTATTCCACAGCCTTGTCAGTTGAATAAATATAAGTCGAAAAAGGGGCATAATTTTGTAAAAAATACAACAGTGGTATGGAACCTGTGCAATGTAAGTCAGTTCTTCACAATGAAAATTCGATC